>NC_044031.1:2670422-2871998 GCF_901765095.1 Microcaecilia unicolor
CAATATGACAAGGCAACGGCTGTGGCCAGAAGGATGCTAGGCTACATAGAGAGGGGTATAACCAGCAGAAGAAAGTAGGTGTTGATGCCCCTCTTCAAGTCGTTGGTGAGGCCCCACCTGGAGTATTGTGTTCAGTTTTGGAGGCTGTATCTTGCTAAACATGTAAAAAGACTGGAAGCGGTGCAAAGAAAAGCTACGAAAATGGTATGGGATTTGCATTGCAAACTGTATGAGGAGAGACTTTCCGACCTGTACATGTATATCTTGGAGGAAAGGAGAAACAGGGGTGACATGATACAGACGTTCAAATATTTGAAAGGTATTAATCCGCAAACAAACCTTTTCCGGAGATGGGAAGGTGGTAGAACTAGAGGACATGAATTGAGGTTGAAAGGGGGCAGACTCAGGAGTAATGTCAGAAGTATTTTTTCACAGAGTATCCTGGTGGATACATGGAATGCCCTCCCATGGGAGGTGGTGGAGATGAAAACGGTAATGGAATTCAAACATGCGTAGGATAAACACAAAGGAATTATGTTTAGAAGAAATGGATCAACGGAATCTTAGCGGAGATTAGGTGGCCACGCCGGTAATTAGGAAGCAAACCCACTGCCCGGAGAATGGCAAGGACAAATCAAACTTGGGTATACATATGAAGTATCACATACCATGTAAAATGAGTTTATCTTGTTGGACAGACTGGATGGACCGTTCAGGTCTTTATCTGACATCATTTACTATGTTACTATCAGGCTTATTTTCGAAAGTGATCGCCAGGCATCTTCCGACATAAATCGGGAGATGGCCGGCGATCTCTCAAAAGCAGAAAAATCGGTATAATCGAAAGCTGCTTTTTTGACACCATCGCCACTTTCCCGTCGCCGAGCCAGTGAAAGTTCAAGGGGGTGTGTCAGCGGCGTAACGAAGGTGAGACATGGGCAGGCATGGGCGTGGCTACCAGATGGCTGGCTTTCGCAGATAATGGAAAAAAAACGATGTTAATCAGTATTTCGCCGGGTTTACTTGGTCCTTTTATTTTCACGACCAAGCCTCAAAAAGGTACCCCAACTAACCAGATGACCACCGGAGGGAATGGGAGATGACCTCCCCATACTCCCCCAGTGGTCACCAACCCTCTCCCACACTAAAAAATAAAAATAAAAACCTTTTTTGCCAGCCTGTATGCCAGCCTTAAATGTCATACCCAGCTCCTTGACAGCAGTATGCAAGTCCCTGGAGCAGTTTTTAATGGGTGCACTGCACTTCAGGCAGGCAGACCCAAGTCCATCCCCCCTTACCTGTTACACTTGTGGTGCTAAGTTTTGAGCCCTCCAACCCCCCCCCCCAAAACCCACTGTACCCACATGTAGGTGCCCCCCTTCACCCATAAGGGCTATGGTAATGGTGTAGAGTTGTGGGGAGTGGGTTTGGGGGGGGATTTGGGGGGCTCAGCACCCAAGGTAAGGGAGCTATGCACCTGGGAGCTATTTGTGTTTTTTTTAGAATTTTTAGAAGTGCCCCCTAGGGTGCCCAGTTGGTGTCCTGGCATGTCATGGGGACCAGTGTACTAGAAATGCTGGGTCCTCCCACGACCAAATGCCTTGGATGTAGCCGGGGTTGAGATGGCCGCTTTTAGCTTCCATTATCGCTGAAAAACAAAAGCGGCCATCTCAACTCCAGCTAAATCCAAGGCATTTGGCCGGTTCAAACCGTATTATCGAAACAAAAGATGGCCGGCCATCATTTTCGATAATACGGTTACGGCCAGCTGTTGCGCTGCCACCAAAATAGATCGCCGGCGATCTATTTCGCTGGCGCCGTTCGATTATGCCCCTCCACGTTAGCATGTAGCTCTAGGTTCAGAGAGAGAGAGCATTGAAGAATAATGCAGAATGCCTGATTGACTCCAGTCTAGAGCAGACAGAAGGGATAGATAACATATTGCTTGTAAAGGAACATAGAGAATGAGCTGGTCGGTAGGAAACAATCAGAGGGGAAAGGTAGGGGGGATGCCCAGAATAGAGAACCCTATGTATTAATGTCAGGATCTTGCCTTGAATTCTAAACGGGATTGGAAGCCAATGGTGGTGTTTGAGAAGAGGAGTGACACAGTCTGAATGGTCTGCATGAGAAAGAAGTAGTATTGCGCTATTTTGGACAGCCTGGAGCTTATTAATAAGAAGGGAAGGGAAATGGGACTTGATATACCGCCTTTCTGAGGTTTTTTTGCAACTACATTCAAAGCAGTTTACATATATTCAGGTACTTATTTTGTACCAGGGCAATGGAGGGTTAAGTGACTTGCCCAGAGTCACAAGGAGCTGCAGTGGGAACTGAACCCAGTTCCCCAGGATCAAAGTCCACTGCACTAACCACTAGGCTACTCCTCCACTCATTCCACCAATAAGAGCCAACCTCATCAGTGATGTCACAATGGCTTGATTGCCCAATACAGTTCCCCAGGATCAAAGTCCACTGTACTAACCACTAGGCTACTCCTCCACTCATTATTCCACCAATAAGAGCCAACCTCATCAGTGATGTCACAATGGCTTCATTGCCCGATACAGAGTAGTTACTTACCTGTAACAGGTGTTCTCCGAAGACAGCAGGCTGCATATTCTCACAAGTGGGTGACGCCACGTCGGCCCCGGAGGATTTTAAAGCAAAATCTCAAAATCTCTTTACGGCGTTCCGTCGCGCGAGCGATCGTACTGCGCATGTGCGCACACCTATTCCCGCTCGCCGAGCGGACACGCCCCTCAGTTATATCCAAAAGATGGAGGAGACAACTCCAAAAGGGGAAGGTGGGAGGGTTTGTGAGAATATGCAGCCTGCTGTCTTCGGAGAACACCTGTTACAGGTAAGTAACTACTCTTTCTCCAAAGACAAGCAGGCTGATATTCTCACAAGTGGGGTATCCCAAGCTTTCAGGCTTACACAACAAACAGTGGTCAATAGAGTCTCGCAACGGCGAGGCCAGAATAAAAATTGACCTGAAAAGAAGAAACATCTAAATGAGTGTAGCCTGGAACAGAACAAACATGGGCTTAGGAGGGTTGGAGTTGGATTCTAAACCCCAAAGAAGTTCTGCAGCCCCGACTGCCCAAAACCGACTGACGCGTCGGCTATTCTGCTGAAGGCAGTAGTGAGATGTGAATGTGTGGACTGATGACCACGCCGCAGCTTTGCAGATCCCTTCAATAGTGACTGATTTTAGATTAGTCACCGATTCAGCCATGGCTCTAATTTTGTGAGCCGTGACATGGCCCTCTAGAGTCAGTCCAGCTTGGACAAAAATGAAGGAGATGCAATCTGCCAGTTAAGAAGAAATGATGCGGTTTCCGACAGCAACTGGCATTAAAAGAAATAAACAACTGGGCGGACCTTGCGAGGGAGCTCGTCTGCTCCACGCAAAAAGTGCGCAGCTTGCTTTCGCCAGGGCTTGTAAGATGAGGGAGAAAGCATGTTGGCAAGACAATTGACTGGATCAGATGGTACTCTGATACCAGCGCCCGTAAGAACCTTGGCTGCATGCGAAGAACTACTCTGTTAAGATGAGAAGTAAGGTAAGGAGCTTGAGCTACTAGAGTCTGAAGCTCACCGACCTTTCGAGTTGAAGGAACAGCCACCAAGGAAAATGACCTTCCAGGTCCAATACTTCAGATGACAGGAATCCAGTGGCCCGAATTGAGCTTGCAGCAGCTGGATGAAAACGACATTGAGACCCCAAGATACTGAATAAGGAGTGATAGGGGCTCTGACCGAAGCATAAGAGCCAACTGTAAAAATTATTGGGGGTGCTAAGCCCAACAGAAATAATCCCCCTTAGACACATACAAGGAATTCTCTCAATACTGTGGGAGAAGTAAACGTCATGAAGTGGACAGCTAAAGGCTGACCTTTTACACGTTGATGATAAGCTCTTATTGCACGAAGATGAATACTGACCGAGTTGGTCTTGAGACCAGATTCAGACAGGTGTAGAAAGAACTCAAGCAAGGTCTGTATAAGACTAGAGGCAGGATCTAGGGCCTCGCTGTCACACCAGACGGCAAACCTCTTCCATGAAAAGAATAACACCTCTTTGTGAAATCTTTTTCTGGAAGCAGGCAAGAGTCGGGAGACACTCTTCTGGAAAAGTCAACGAAACCTACACTCTCAACATCCAGACCGTGTGAGCCATAGATTGGAGGTTGGGATGTAGAAGTGCCCCCTCGTTCTGCGTAATGAGAGCTGGAAAACATTCCAACTCCAGAAGAAGAGGGAATCATATCTGACGTAGCTAGAAAGGAGCAATGAGAATCATGACTCCACAATCTTGCTTGAGAATCAGCAAGTCTTTTCCACCAGATGTATGGTAGGATACGCATACAGAAAACTTGTCCCCCAAAGAAGGAGAAAGGCATCCGATGGTAGTCTGCCGTGAACCTGCAGCCTGGAACAGAACTGAGGGACTTTGTGATTGAACTAAGTTGCTCAGCCTGTCGGCCAGACTGCTGTTTACGCCAATTAGATAAATGGCTTGGAGAAAACAAGCCGCGTTGGCGAGCCCACCGCTACATCTGCATGGCATCTTGACGCAGAGGACAAGATCCAGTACTCCTTTGTTATCGAGTACATCACAACCCGATTGTGTGGTTGATTAAAATAATTAGGTTGGATAGCCAGGAGGGATGCAACCTTCGTCAGCAGCTTTTGACTGAGTAAGGTGGACTGGACACCTGAGAATCAAAATGGAGAGAATTAACCACCTCTGAGGGGAATTCCGAAGACTGGCGAACAGTTGGGTTACATCCTCTAGATGTGCAAAAGTGTCAAGGGAGTGACGTGAACTGTAGAAGCCATGTGTCTAGAAGTCTCAATATTACTGTGCTGTAATCTGTTGAGACGGGCAATCAACGTGTTAAGGGAACACTTGCACTCCCAGTCCATGAAGATACGCTGCAACAACAGCTAGGCACTAGGAAAAACATACTCTGGACG
Organism: Microcaecilia unicolor; assembly: GCF_901765095.1. Lineage (NCBI taxonomy): Eukaryota > Metazoa > Chordata > Amphibia > Gymnophiona > Siphonopidae > Microcaecilia > Microcaecilia unicolor. The sequence goes on from NC_044031.1 coordinate 2,675,409, forward strand.
CAAAGTGAGTAGAAGTATCTTGTAAGCCCAGAGAGCATAACCATTCGTTTTCCTGAAGTATGGGAAGAAGGATGCCCAGGGAAATCATCCTGAACGAAATCTGTTGAGGCCCCTTATGTCTATGATGGGACGGAACCCACAAGGAAGGACCTGGGATAGAAACTCAATCCTTCTTACCCTTGTGGAACAGGCTCGACTGCATAGGTACTGAGAAAGGCAGAGTGTTCCTCTGCAAGTACTCACTGTTGATGGAAGCTAAAGGATTAAACTTCCAATGAACAATGTGGAGGGTTTGATTCCAGATTGAGAATGTATCCTAACCGGACTATTTGAAAAAACCCCCCGGTTGGAGGATATAGAAGTCACCTGTGGTGGAGAATATTTGAACTTCCCCCCGACAGGCAGATTGGCCGGTACGGACATTTGTTGTTTTTTTTTTATTTTTATTTTTTATTTTTTATATAGTGGCTATGCTGAATTGGAGCCACTCCAAAACCCCTCTCTGGTTCCTGCGGAATAGCTGCAGGAGCCTGATTAGGTGCACGCCGCTGACTAGAACGAGCGTGCTGATCTCTTTAAAGAAGTTCCGAGATGAGGAAGTGTATGCACAGCATATCAACAATTTTCTGCTGAGTCTTCTCCTCCAGGTGAGAGGCACACAGTCATGAGAGTCTGCACATCACCATACCTAGAGCAGAAATCTAGGTGTTACAATACAAGTGATGAAAACGTCATTGGACAGGAACTTGCGACACTTGGAAAAAAAAAAATGTAGCCTACTCCGGTGGGAATGTTCATAAAGATCTGGCAGGACTTGGTCTTGGACGCGATCATGCCAGCCTGGTACGCCATTCTCCAAAGGAGGCTAAGGATGTATGCTCTGGCCTCGGGGGCGCCGAAGCAAGTTCTTAGAACTGCTATCAGTTCTGAGTTGAAGATGGTAGTCCAGGACCTCGAGCATCTGGCATTGGGCTGATTGACAATCTCTATAGTAATGTGTCAAGACAAATAGAGGATCTAGAGGATTCTCAGCAGAGAAAACCCCATGACCTTCATGTTCATCAGATGAACCATCATTGAACTGAGCCAACTACTCAAACAGAGCAGCTCAGATGCAAACATTGACCAGTATAGAGCAACTGTCATACATACAATTCTACAGAACAGCTATGGAAAAATATGTTCTCCTGTAGCAAAATGGCTGTTCTTAACATGCATTTCTGGGCCTGGAAGCCAAGGTATGGAGGCGCGGTAAGTTCTACGAGCGAACACCCATACCAGAGGCAGCATCAGTGAAGGAGACCAGTTGAAAAGCTAGATGCCGCGGGAGGCGGTAGCATCCATGGCATCCAATGGTACCCATGGTCTCGAAGCCAAGGACAACATCTGGCAATGCAAGGGAATCGAAACCAGACTGCCAGATGACTTCCATAACAGAGATGTGACCGATGGTACTGATAGTACTCATGGCACCGACGGTGCCGATGATACACATGGACCGATGACCCCCGGTACCAATGGAACCCATGGTACTTGGTACCGATGATAGTCATGATATCTGGTATCGATGGTACCCATGATACCCTAGTACCGAAGGGACCCTTGACATGTGGTACCGATGATATTCGGCACCAACAGCACCGACGGTACCTATGGTACACATGGTATCGACGGTGCTCAAGACACCTGGTACCAATGGCACCCATGGTACCGATGGTACCTGGTCATGATATTTTGTATCGACGGTACTCATGTACCGACGGTATCCATGATACCTATCCATGGTACCGACGATACCCGATACCGATGGTACTCGTGATACTCGGTACCGATGGGCGATGATACCTGTGATCGATGGTGCCCATGATATCTGATGCCGATGGTGATACCTGGTGCCGACAGTGCCCATGCACCGAAGACACTCGGCACCGATGGTACCCATGGTACCGATGATACCCGGTGCCGACGGAATCCATGGTACCGATGGTACCGGTACCGACGGGACCCATGGCACCGACCATGGTACCAATGTTCCCGGTACCGATACTCCCCGGTACCGACGCACCGGCGACACCCGGCACCGACGGCACCCACGGCACCGACGACACCCGGCACCGACGGCACCCATGGTACCGATGATACTCGGCACCGACGGTACCCACGACACCCGGCACCGACGACACTCGGCACCGACGGCACCCACGACACCCGGCACCGACGACACCCGGCACCGTCAGCACCGAGCACCATTGGCACCACGGGCGCCGCCGGCGCCGAATGCCACCGGCGCGCCGGCACCGAGGAGCACCGGCACCGGGCGCCATGGGCACCGCCGGCGCCGAGCACCATCGGCACCGGGCGTCATGGGTGCGGTGTATCGACGTCCAATGCCAGGATACCTCCATAATAGAGGGAGCAACGCTCTCGGCACCGACTGATGTCTGAAGCCCGAATACCTCCATAACAGAGGGAGCAAAGCTCTGGGCACCGATGGTACCGACACCCGCTGATGCGCCCGAATGACCTGCCAAGCAGGAGGCGCCGAGGCAGGTGGAGACCTACTCGATGCATAACTATACCCAGCGTGCATCGGTCTCTGTCGAACTCCAGAAACTCCTTTGGGCATCCCTGACAAGTAGCATAAGTCTCGTCTTTGAGACACTACTTGCGCTTCACAGGGAGATGATCCGGTCCTTTGGACATCCCTGGCAGAGTAGAATACGTCTCGGTACTTTGAGACACTACTTGCGCTTCACAGGGAGATGATCCGGTCCTTTGGGCATCCCTGGCAGAGTAGAATACGTCTCGGTACTTTGAGACACTACTTGCGCTTCACAGGGAGATGATCCGGCCCAAGACACTTCCGCCGATGCGTCCGAATGACCTGCAGAGCAGGAGACGCCGAGACGGGTGGAGACTCACTTCAAAGGTTACACCACTGATATTGTGTCACCAGGCTGCCCATTCAGTGGCTAACCAGGGATGCACCTGCTTAGGTTCCTGGTTTTTCCTGTGACATACACCTTCACCACTTGTGAGGCTCAAAGACAGTAGTGCTGAAGCAGGCTCTCACAGCTCTCGAGAGCAATTTGTTTAAGTTTTAATAAATGGATCAAAAAATGTGGGCTTGTTTTATTTGCTGGCTAGCCCACAGATAACAATATACCAGCACTTTTGAAGAAAAAAGAAAAAGAGAAGCTTATATGCTTCGTTGAGGCACAGCCCCTTGTGACTCTGGCAATTACTTAAATTTTTTCTTGCCTCAGGTACAAAAAATACCTGTATATATAAGCCACAATGAGCCTGCCATAAAAAGTACAAATGAAAAAATAAAAAAGAGATTTACTCCGAAGACCTGAAGAAAACATGAAGCCCTAACGAACTCCGTGTCTCCTCAGACGCGGAAAAAGAAAAACTGAGGGGCGTGTCCGCTCGGCGAGCGGGAATAGGTGTGCGCACATGCGCAGTACGATCGCTCGCGCGACGGAACGCCGTAAAGAGATTTTGAGATTTTGCTTTAAAATCCTCCGGGGCCGACGTGGCGTCACCCACTTGTGAGAATATCAGCCTGCTTGTCTTTGGAGAATTGGCTCACTTCTGATATTGTGATGTCATAAGGGAAAGGGAACTGGGACTTGATATACCGCCTTTCTGAGGTTTTTGCAACTACATTCAAAGCGATTTACCTCATGAAAGGCTACAGAGGAAATTGGAGGGTCATGGGATAGGAGGAAATGTCCTATTGTGGATTAAAAACTGGTTGAAGGATAGGAAACAGAGAGTGGGGTTAAATGGGCAGTATTCACAATGGAGAAGGGTAGTTAGTGGGGTTCCTCAGGGGTCTGTGCTAGGACCGCTGCTTTTTAATATATTTATAAATGATTTAGAGATGGGAGTAACTAGCGAGGTAATTAAATTTGCTGATGACACAAAGTTATTCAAAGTCGTTAAATCGCGACAGGATTGTGAAAAATTACAAGAAGACCTTACGAGACTGGGAGACTGGGCGGCTAAATGGCAGATGATGTTTAATGTGAGCAAGTGCAAGGTGATGCATGTGGGAAAAAAGAACCCGAATTATAGCTACGTCATGCAAGGTTCCATGTTAGGAGTTACGGACCAAGAAAGGGATCTGGGTGTCGTCGTCGATAACACACTGAAACCTTCTGCTCAGTGTGCTGCTGCGGCTAAGAAAGCAAATAGAATGTTGGGTATTATTAGGAAAGGTATGGAAAACAGGTGTGAGGATGTTATAATGCCATTGTATCGCTCCATGGTGCGACCGCACCTTGAGTATTGTGTTCAATTCTGGTCGCCGCATCTCAAGAAAGATATAGTAGAATTGGAAAAGGTGCAGCGAAGGGCAACTAAAATGATAGCGGGGATGGGACGACTTCCCTATGAAGAAAGATTAAGGAGGCTAGGGCTATTCAGCTAGGAGAAGAGATGGCTGAGGGGAGACATGATAGAGGTATATAAAATAATGAGTGGAGTGGAACAGGTGGATGTGAAGCGTCTGTTCACGCTTTCCAAAAATACTAGGACTAGGGGGCATGCAATGAAACTACAGTGTAGTAAATTTAAAACAAATCGGAGAAAATTTTTCTTCACCCAACGTGTAATTAAACTCTGGAATTCGTTGCCGGAGAAAGTGGTGAAGGCGGTTAGCTTAGCAGAGTTTAAAAAGGGGTTGGACGGTTTCCTAAAGGACAAGTCCATAAACCGCTACTAAACGGACTTGGGAAAATCCAAAATTCCAGGAATAACATGTATAGAATGTTTGTACGTTTGGGAAGCTTGCCAGGTGCCCTTGGCCTGGATTGGCCGCTGTCGTGGACAGGATGCTGGGCTCGATGGACCCTTGGTCTTTTCCCAGTATGGCATTACTTATGTACTTATGTACTTATTTTGTACTAGGGGCAATGGAGGGTTAAGAGACTTGCCCAGAGTCACAAGGAGCTGCAGTGGGAATCGAACTCAGGGGGGAAAGGGAGATGGGACTTGATATACGGCCTTTCTGAGGTTTTTGCAATATTGTGATGTCATAAGGGAAAGGGAAATGGAACTTGATATACCGCCTTTATGAGGTTTTTGCAACTACATTCAAAGCGGTTTACATATATTCAGGTACTTATTTGTACCTGGGGCAATGGAGGGTTAAGTGAGTTGCCCAGAGTCACAAGGAGCTGCAGTGGGAATCAAACTCAGTTCCCCAGGATCAAAGTCCACCGCACTAACCACTAGGCTACTCCTCCATGAGAGGAAAGCCAGAGTAGACGATGTTACAGTAGTCTAACCTGGAAGCTCCAAGAGCATAGAGAAGAGTTGAACGGGAGTTGTCATCAAGGATGGAGAAAGTGAAAGCTTTGTATCCTGGGCGATGTGTAGCCAATATGAATACTTTTCCTTCCTGTCATTTTGGAATTGTAGTGGTCGCTTTACTCAGATTTGATATAGGATTTGCACAGTAGGGTCTCTGAGTGATGGGACTCTTTAAGCACATTGTTCTCACTCTCTAAGTTATGTACGTCAATTCATCAGCTTTCGTCCGTGAGAGGCTCATTTTTTTTTTATAAACACGTTTTAGAAGGAGCTGATATCACTAACTGCATTTTCCATTGCTTTGCAGATTTGGAGAGGTTTCACACAACGAAGGAAGACCAAGCAAGAGAGGGAAAATGAGATGGTGTTTATTGGGATGGTAAGTATTCTCTTTTTAAATGTATTTATTTTACATTTAGCTCATGCCTTCTCATCGGGTACCTTAATTAATTAAATTTAATTTAACGTTGGCATTTATAATCCACTTAACCTTGAAGTTCAAGGGAGAGAACAATCCAAGTTAAAAGAACATCGCTATACATTAAAAAGTTCTAACATCTAGTGTGTGTATAGTGTTGAACAGTTATCCCTGACATTTTGACATAAGCCTCAGGCTGATTAGATATAATTTAACTCTGTGTTGATCCCATAAAACCGATGGGCTCTATTCTCAGTCTTTCTATTTTCCTATCTCTTCATGTTTGTACCCTGGAGTCTGTATTACCAATGTTATGAAACTTGTTTATTGGGGTCTATTGGTTGTCCGTAATATTTTTGAAATAGCTAGGACTTCAGTTGACGATGGAAGCTCATATAGTCTGATATTAGTTTGATCTGTAATGGTAGAGAATTCCGTAGCTCTGCCCCCCTTCTCAGTAGCGTGGCAGGTTTGGTTGTTAGGGAGGATCAATCTGAGAGCTCTCCTGGCTTGATAAACTTGCACAAACCTTTTTATTTATAGCATTTGTATCCCACATTTTCCTACCAATTTGCAGGCTCAATGTGGCTTACATTTGCCGTAGTGGCGATTGCCATTTCCGGTAACAGAATTACATTCAGTATTGCATTAAGGTGCGTACATACATGATAGAGAAGATACGTTATGGTATTTCACATAGGTTCCAGAGTAATAGTTTAGCTTTGTAACCTTTGTTAGGTCATCAATTATATAAAAATAATTTTCGGCATAAGTATTAAAGTGGTATTGCTTGTTCGTTGATAGTAATGAAGTTGGTCAGTCAAGTGATAAGAGTTTGGTTCTGTCTGGTTCACGATCATTCTTATTATTTTAATAGTTAGGATGGTTATTTATGGTATGCCTTCTTGAACAGGTCAGTTTTCAGTAGTCTTCGGAAGATAGTTAGGTCTTGCGTTTTTATGGCCTTCGGCATTGCGTTCCATAGTTGCGTGCAAATGTAGGAGAAGCTGGTTGCGTATGTGGATTTGTATTTTAGTCCTTTACAGTTGGGGTAGTGTAGATTGAGGAATGTGCGTGCTGATCTTTTTGCGTTCCTAGATCGAGACCTTTAAATATTACATTCAGATATAGGTGGTATTCTCCTGTCCCCAGGGCTCTTACTAGCTAATTTGTGTTAATGATTTAGTGCATTTTAATCCACGTTAAGAGCATAGTCTGTGAACAAGCTCCCTGGGAATAATTGGGCTTGTGTTATTTAATGTGGATTAAATTGTATTAACACATGTTAACATGTTTATGCAAATCAGTAAAGACAGTCCAGGTTGGTCTGGGCTTCTGTTCTCTAACCCTGTGACAGGGGACTGGGTGCTGAGCACATTGATTTGTTTCCTCTGCTATGGCCTGATGCTGTCAGTCTCAGGAAGTGACTGCACCCCGCTGCAGGACACTGTAGGGAGTAGAAAAGAGACAGCCTGCCGTAACGAGACCAAGCAGGACGGGCTGCAATGAGAAAATGCAAAAATGAAAACGTTAACAGAGATTTTAACAGTGAATGGATCATGTCTCCAAACTCTTTCTCTCTGCAACAGCAATGATAGGCAAGTTGCAGCTACAGCATTGGCTGCCAGTGCCACTCCAATCTCAATTAACTCTCAGTCCTTGGCAGTGGAGTGAGGAAAGCTGAAAATGTCTGCTACAGATCAAAGTGTACATAAGAGGGGGCGTTTTCCCCAGTGAAACCGGTTGCAGGTACAATTTCATGCAAATCAACACATTTCAATTGACAATACAAGGTTAGCACTCTATTTTCTGACCTCACCCTGAAATGCTGACTGAAACTCCAGGTGTTGTGGGACCCTGTGTACATTTAAAACAGCTTTTCAGCAGGCAGTTTCCCAGGTGAGCCACAATTTACCTTAAACATGGCTTTGAAATTTGCTTCTTTCTCATTAGGATACAGCACTTGCTAAACAAATTAACATGTATGCTAATAATCTCAACCACTGCTTCAGGATGCAGCTGGTCCTGAAATCAATCAGAGAGGAAACTGTTATACCTCCATTCCTTACTGGAATGTGGGACTAGAGCGAGGGGTCTGAGGGGTAATGTTGCTGGGGCTGCGAGATGATACCGAACCACAGTTCTGCCTCCCTTGTTGTTAGTATAACTTACATACCACTACTACTACTACTACTACTACTACTATTTAGCATTTCTATAGCGCTACAAGGCATACGCAGCGCTGCACAAACATAGAAGAAAGACAGTCCCTGCTCAAAGAGCTTACAATCTAATAGACAAAAAATAAAAAATAAGCAAATCAATTAATGTGAACGGGAAGGAAGAGAGGAGGGTAGGTGGAGGCGAGTGGTTACAAGTGGTTACGAGTCAAAGGCAATGTTAAAGAGGTGGGCTTTCAGTCTAGATTTAAAGGTGGCCAAGGATGGGGCAAGACGTAGGGGCTCAGGAAGTTTATTCCAGGCGTAGGGTGCAGCGAGACAGAAGGCGCGAAGTCTGGAGTTGGCAGTAGTGGAGAAGGGAACAGATAAGAAGGATTTATCCATGGAGCGGAGTGCACGGGAAGGGGTGTAGGGAAGGACAAGTGTGGAGAGATACTGGGGAGGAGCAGAGTGAATACATTTATAGGTTAGTAGAAGAAGTTTGAACAGGATGCGAAAATGGATAGGGAGCCAGTGAAGGGTCTTGAGGAGAGGGGTAGTATGAGTAAAGCGACCCTGGCGGAAGATGAGACGGGCAGCAGAGTTTTGAACCGACTGGAGAGGGGAGAGGTGACTAAGTGGGAGGCCAGCAAGAAGCAGATTGCAGTAGTCTAAACGAGAGGTGACAAGGGTATGGATGAGCGTTTTGGTAGAGTGCTCGGAAAGAAAGGGGCGGATTTTACGGATGTTGTAAAGAAAGAAATGACAGGTCTTGGCAATCTGCTGGATATGAGCAGAGAAGGAGAGAGAAGAGTCAAAGATGACCCCAAGGTTTCGAGCTGAGGAGACAGGGAGAATGAGAGAGCCATCAACAGAAATAGAAAACGGGGGGAGCGGGGAGGTGGGTTTGGGGGGGAAAATGAGAAGCTCGGTTTTGGTCATATTTAATTTCAGGTGGCGTTGAGACATCCAGGCAGCAATGTCAGACAAGCACGCTGAAACTTTGGTTTGGATGCAAGGTGAGATATCAAGGGTAGAAAGGTAGATTTGGGAGTCATCAGCATAGAGATGGTAGGAAAAGCCATGGGATGAGATTAATGAACCAAGGGAAGAAGTGTAGATAGAAAAGAGGAGGGGACCAAGAACAGAACCCTGAGGTACGCCGACAGGCAGAGGGATAGAAGTAGAAGAGGATCCACCAGAGTGAACACTAAAGGTGCGGAGGGAGAGGTAGGAAGAGAACCAGGAAAGGACAGAGCCCTGGAATCCAAGTGAGGACAGGGTATCGAGAAGTATGCTGTGATCGACAGTGTCAAATCAAACGTGACAGGTGGCCACACCCACTTCCGATCACATCTGCCAATCAGAATTGAGGATATACCCAAGTCACACCCACTCTCCGCCCAAACCAACCTGCTCTCACCCCTCTTGATGATGTCATCAGATGTGATATTATAGCCCCACCCAAACTACTACTACTTTCTATAGTGCTGTACACTGAACATGTAAGCGACAGTCCCTGCTTGATAGAGCTTACAATCTAATCAGGATAGATAAACAGGACAAATAAGGGATAAGGGAATCAGTTATGAGGGGAATGATAAAACAAAATAAGTGAACAGGAGTTAGGAGTTAAAGGCAGCAACCTCAAAAAGGTGGGCTTTTAGCCTAGGTTTGAAGACGGCCAGAGATGGAGCTTGACGTACCGGCTCAGGAAGTCTATTCCAGGCATATGGTGCAGTAAGATAAAAGGAACGGAGTCTGGAGTTAGCAGTGGAGGAGAAGGGTGCAGATAAGAGAGATTTACCCAATGAACGGAGTTCCCGGGGAGGAGTGTAGGGAGAGATGAGGGTGGAGAGGTACTGAGAAGCTGCAGAGTGAATGCACTTATAGGTCAATAAGAGGAGTTTGAACTGTATGCGGAAATGGATAGGTAGCCAGTGAAATGACTTGAGGAGAGGGCTAATATGAGCATGACGACACTGGCGGAATATTAGTCTTGCAGCAGAATTTTGAACAGATTGAAGAGGAGAGAGATGGCTAAGTGGGAGACCTGTGAGAAGCAAGTTGCAATAGTCTAAGCGAGAGGTGATAAGAGTATGGATGAGGGTTCTGGTAGTGTGCTCAAAAAGGAAAGGGCAAATTTTGGTGATATTATAGAGAAAGAAACGACAGGTTTTAGCAGTCTGCTGAATATGTGCAGAGAAAGAGAGAGATGGAGTGGAGTGGAGGAGTGGCCTAGTGGTTAGAGTGGTGGACTTTGGTCCTGAGGAACTGGGTTCGATTCCCACTGCAGGCACAGGCAGCTCCTTATGTCTCTGGGCAAGTCACTTAACCCTCCATTGCCCCAGGTACAAATAAGTAACTAAGCTGCATTGAGCCTGCCATGAGTGGGAAAGCGCGGGGTACAAAAAAAATGAGTCACAGGTAACCCCAAGGTTATGAGCTGATGAGACAGGGAGGATGAGAGTGTTATCCACAGAAATAGAGAATGGGGGAGGAGGAGAGGTTGGTTTAGGGGGAAAGATAAGAAGCTCAGTCTTGGCCATGTTTAGTTTCAGATGGTGGTGAGATATCCAAAGAGCAATGTTAGACAGACAGGCTGATATCTTGGGTCTGGATTCCTGCTGAAATTTCTGGTGTGGAGAGGTAGATCTGAGAGTCATCTGCATCAAGATGATACTGAAAACCATGGGAGGAGATCAGAGCACCAAGGCAATAAGTATATGTGACCCCCCCCCCCCCCCCCAATGAAAATGCTCATGCCTGAAGGGTGACAGAAAGGATTTTCAGGGTGGTCACTAAGGAGACAGAGCTGCTACTGACAGTCTGAATCAGGGAATCAGAGTAAAATCCAGCCCTAGGGAGCAGGACATAGAAATCAGTAAATAGGTTGATTGGAGAAAATTCTGTTCTTTGGTAGCTCACTCCTGCCAAGACCTATAGCACTGAGGTCCTAGGTACAAAGACAGATGTAGTTTGCAAGTGCAGAAAGCAGGAGCATTCCCGATTTGGAGGAGTGGCCTAGTGGTTAGGGTGGTTGACTTTGGTCCTGGGGAACTGAGGAACTGAGTTTGATTCCCGGCACAGGCAGCTCCTTGTGACTCTGGGCAAGTCACTTAACCCTCCATTGCCTGCTGCATTGAGCCTGCCATGAGTGGGAAAGTGTGGGGTACAAATGTAACAAAAAATAAATCTGTGGGGATAACCTCCTTGGATGGGAGAAGTGGGAGCAGGAAGCTTCACTTCTGGCAGGTCTTGCATTGCATGAGCGAATGACCCTGTTCCGGGATGGGACAAAGGTTCTGAAGAAATCATGGATGAGTGATCAACAACTAAAGGGGTCATGTTGGCAGAGAGAACTGTGAGACAGTGTGTGTTTTAGTGTGATCTACCCCAGGTGGATTTTGGAGCAGAGCCGGAGCTGTGTGTGTGAGCTGCCTGGGTGGGTTACATATAGATGGAGAAAAGAAGATGGGACTCTGTCTTGAGACTAGTCTGAAACAGGAAGTGCCATGGGGCATCCACTACTCGCTGCCATCTTAAAAAAGGGACGGGGCCTGGGCAGACGTATGTTGTCACTTCCTGTGGTGTTATTGAAAGGGGTGTGGTTTTGGATTGAGACTCTGCAAAAGGGGTAGGGTTCATGGTGAGGTTATGCAAATAAGGTGGGACTAGGGGGCAGGGTTAAGCAAAACAGGTGGGGCATGGGTGGGGCTATGATGTCACATGCAGTGATTTCATCAAGAGGGGTGGGGAGTAGGCATGGCTTGGGCGGATCTTCAGTTCTTGATTGGTTGACTCAACCTGAAGTGGGCATGGCCATCTGTCAAAAATATGCAAATTAGCTCTGACAAATGGTTTGTAAGTTATTCTACTGTTTAATTTATTTTGTAATCCTTGAGCAATCCTCATTCAGGACTTTGGTGTACATGCCTTCTATTATGCTGATGATATCATGATGGTAAAATCTGGAGAGAGAGAATCAGTAGGAAAAACTAAGTTAAATCATGCCCTGTCTTCAATCTATCATTGATAAGTACATAAGTAGTGCCATACTGAGAAAGACCAAAGGTCCATCTAGCCCAGCATCCTGTCACCGACAGTGGCCAATCCAGGTCAAGGGCACCTGGCACGCTCCCCAAACGTAAAAACATTCCAGACAAGTTATACCTAAAAATGCGGAATTTTTCCAAGTCCATTTAATAGCGGTCTATGGACTTGTCCTTTAGGAATCTATCTAACCCCTTTTTAAACTCCGTCAAGCTAACCGCCCGTACCACGTTCTCCGGCAACGAATTCCAGAGTCTAATTACACATTGGGTGAAGAAAAATTTTCTCCGATTCGTTTTAAATTTACCACACTGTAGCTTCAACTCATGCCCTCTAGTCCTAGTATTTTTGGATAGCGTGAACAGTCGCTTCAGATCAGAGGAGAATTATCTTATGCTTAGTCACACTGAGACGGTAGCTACCTGGATTACAGGTAAGTCTATGGCACCTTCGTGTGCACCATAGATTAACGATTGGTCAGTCAGCCTAGTTTCCTCTCAAAAATGTCTTGGCATTATTCTAGACCAAGACTTATCTTTCAACGAGGAGATCCAATCTCTGGCAAAGGCTGCCTTTTATTACCTTCGTAATTTTTGTATCATCCAGTCATTTTTGGATAAACCATCCCAGGAAACATTTCTTTATGCCTTTATCATTTCTAGATTGGACTACTGCAATTCTGTGTATTCTGGTCTTGCATTGACTTCAGTATGCTGTTTGCAGACTGTTCAGAATACAACTCTCCGAGTTCTCACCCGTTCTAAGCATTCTGAACATAGAACGTTGCTTTTTCTTCTTCCTCACTGGCTTCCTGTAGCCTTTCGTATTCAGTTTAAGATTCTGATCCTCATGTTTAAAGCTCTTCACACTTGGCATCGCTTATCACACCGTTACTCCTGGCGGATTCTGAGCAACACAGAATTTGCACAGATCTCCCCTGCTGCGCAGGATTTATCTTTTTCACGCAGAATCTGCAGTGCTCGGGGAATTTTGTTTTTTTAAATCACATGGTACTGCTGCAGTAGTACTGCAGGAACGGGGTCTGCAATTAGTTTTATCCTATGGTAATGGGGATGAAAGGAAGGCAGGCTGGCTGGCCACCCTGCTCCTGAGCCTCAGAGGCCCTCCCCAGACCTTCCTCAATGCACCCTGGTGGTCTGCTGCCACCGCTCTGGCCAAGCCATTTTGGAGAAATGGGAGCACCGTCCAGAGTAGTGGCAGCAGGCAGAAAAGAATAGGGTTCTTTCCTGCCCCAAAGAGGTACTCCAGATGTGCATCTCTGCAGCTCCTCCTCCTATCACGCTGGACCAGTGAGGATGGGGGCGGGGGGATCTGGAAAAATATAGATCAAGATGGAGTGTGTGTGCAGGGAGGAACTGGAAAAAGATGTATGGAGTGTGGTGCGGGGGCTGGAAAACATATGGATGGTACCTGTGTACAGGGAGGGGATGCAGGGCCACCGAGAGACTGGGCCAGGCCCGGGGCAAAGCTGCCCCCGGGGCCCCGCCTCCACCCCCTGAGGTCGCCGCTCCTCCTCCCTCCACCCGCCCCCCCCCCCCGTTCGCCACCAGGCCGGGCCCCCTGCATTGCAATCACAGCTCCTCTCACCCCCGTGTGAAAGCGGTGCAGGCAGCAGGGCAGCAGATCGCTTTCTTTCGTGCCTCCTTCCCTCCCTGTGTCCCGCCCTCGCGGAAGTTACGTCAGATGAGGGCGGGACACAGGGAGGGAAGGAGGCCCGAAGGGAGGCAATCTTCTGCCCTGCTGCCTGCACCGCTTTCACACGGAGTTGAGAGGTGCTGTGATTTCATGCAGGGGGCCCGGCACGGTGGCAGGTGGTCGACGACAGAGGGTGGGTGAGACTGCGGCACCGGGCCCCCCTTGGAGGTCCAGGCCTGGGGAATTTTGTCCCCCCTGCCCCCCCCTCTCGGTGGCCCTGAGGGGATGCTGTAAAAAGGTGAGTAAAGTGTGCACCTGTCACAAAAATTTGTCTCCTCCTTCTCTACCTCCTTGAAAAAACTGTAGACACATGCTTTGGTACATCACTGTCAGCCCACCTATCTCTTCCAGTCCAGCCAATCCCTTTCATACCGTTCACACTGTCCCCCTCCCAGCCACCTGCGCCAACTCTATGAGTGCATGTGAACCCCGATTCTCTTTGATGCACCTTTCTAAATTTCCTTCTGCTAGAAGAAAATCACTAAGTAAGAGAACCTTGAAGTCTCTTTGTTTTCTCTAGCATAATTTAATGAAAATACTGGATTGTACTGACATTCTGCATAATTGTTCAAATTACGACAAATAAACTTGTAGAATTTGCAACATTTTGTGGAGCATTTTGAATGCTTCGGCTTAGAATTCCGAGAAAGGTCCACCGAAGTGGGTGAACACAAAAATCCCACGGGAAAATACCAAGCAAGAAGGAAAGTGGGTCAGTGGCTAAAGAGACCAGGACAGCTGGCTTCAATTCACAATGGCTTATTGTAGACTAGACACAGATCTGTGTTTCGGCCACAGTGTGTGGAACACACAGTTAGCTAGACGATGAGCTGTCACACACTTTCAGCAATCTCTGTTTGTCACTACCAAAGGTCTTTTTAAAGACCACCAGTGTTAATTCCTTCCCGGAGCTTTATTTGATTACGCAATTTACGAAGACTCCTGAGGCAGCTGCTTAGAAGTTGACGGGGATAATGTGCATCCTTTATCCTGCTCTCTCATTAAGCACACCTGGCTTACTTTAAGCATTGTAGAAATCTCTCTCCTGGTATCCTTCAAGGGTAGTCTACGCTGAACCATGTGCTCCTGGGTGACTGTCAGCTTTCCCCTCGTTCTTGTTTAAAAGCTGCTGTTTCTCCTTTTTAAAAGTTAGTGCCTACAGCCTGGTTCCATCCCGATTAAGGTGGAGCCCATCCTTTTGGAACAGTCTTCCCCTTTCCCAGAATGTCACCCAGTTCCTAACAACTCTAAATCCCTCATCCCAGCACCATCGTTTCAACCATGCATTGAGACTTCGGAGGTCTGCCTGCATTTTGGGTCCTGTGTGTGGAACAGGGAACATCTCTGAAAATGTGACCCTGGAGGATCTGGACTTCAGCTTTCTACCTAAGAGTCTAAATTTGGCTTCCAGAATCTTGCTTCCACATTTTCCTATTTCATTGGTACTCACGTGTACCAAGACAGCTGGCTCCTCCCCAGCACTGTCTAAGATCCTGTCTAGGTGATGCATGAGGTCCAACACCTTTGCAGCAGGCAGGCAGGCAAGTCACCAGGCGATCCTCACGTCCAGGGAAATGGGACGATATGCTGCCCTTCTGCATTTTTATTGCAGGTATAAACTTGTACAGCGCTGCGTAACCCTGGCAGCACTATAGAAATGCTAAGTAGTAGTAGTAGTAGTAGGTATATGCAGGTACTTATTTGTACCTGGGGCAATGGAGGGTTAAATGACTTGTGCAGAGTCACAAGGAACTGCAGTGGGAATTGAACCCAGTTCCCAGGATCAAGGTCCGCTGCACTAACCACTAGGCTACTCCTCCACTAGCAGCATTCCATGTAGACTCTCAAATAGTAGCAACTGAACCTCAAAGAATAGCAACATTCCCTGTACAATCTCAAATAGTAGCAACAGAATCTCAAATAGTAGCAACATTCCATGTAGAATCTCAAATAGTAGCAACAGAATCTCAAATAGTAGCAACATTCTATATAGGATCTCAAATAGTAGCAACAGAAACTCAAAGAATAGCAACATTCCCTGTAGGATCTCAAATAGTAGCAACAGAACCTCAAAGAATAGCAACATTCCCTGTAGGATCTCAAATAGTAGCAACAGAACCTCAAAGAATAGCAACATTCCCTGTAGAATCTCAAATAGTAGCAACAGAACCTCAAATAATAGCAACATTCCATATAGGATCTCAAATAGTAGCAACAGAAACTCAAAGAATAGCAACATTCCCTGTAGGATCTCAAATAGTAGCAACAGAACCTCAAAGAATAGCAACATTCCCTGTAGAATCTCAAATAGTAGCAACAGAACCTCAAATAATAGCAACATTCCATATAGGATCTCAAATAGTAGCAACATTCCATATAGGATCTCAAATAGTAGCAACACAATCTCAAATAATAGCAACATTCCCTGTAGAATATCAAATAGTAGCAACAGAATCTCAAATAGTAGCAACAGAATCTCAAATAGTAGCAACATTCCATGCAGAATCTCAAATAGTAGCAACAGAATCTCAAATAATAGCAACATTCCCTATAGGATCTCAAATAGTAGCAACATTCCAAGTAGAATCTCAAATAGTAGCAACAGAATCTCAAATAATAGCAATATTCCCTATATGATCTCAAATAGTAGCAACAACCCAAGTAGAATCTCAAATAGTAGCAACATTCCATGCAGAATCTCAAATAGGGAAAGGGAAATGGGACTTTATATGCTGTCTTTCTGTGGTTTTTGCATCTATGTTCAAAGTGATTTATATAGTATGTACAGTGCCTGGTACTACTACTACTACTACTTAACATTTCTAAAGCGCTGCCAGGGTTATGAAGCGCTGTACAATTTTAACACAGAAGGACAATCCCTGCTCAAAGAGCTTACAATCTAATGGACAAGTGTAGAGTCAGTCAAGTAGGAGTAGTCAATTTGGGGCATTCACGATTACATGAAAGGTACAAAGGTATAAAGGTTAGGTGCCGAAAGCAATATTGAAGAGGTGGGTTTTGAGCAATGATTTGAAGATGGGTAAGGAGGGGGCGTGGCGCAGGGGTTCAGGAAGTTTATTCCATGCGTAAGGTGATGCGAGGCAGAATGGGCGGAGCCTGGAATTGGCAGTGGTGGAGAAGGGTGTTGAGAGGAGGGATTTGTCCTGTGAGCGGAGGTTAAGGGCGGGAACATAAGGGGAGATGAGGCTAGAGAGGTAATGAGTTGCTGCAGACTGAGTGCATTTGTAGGTAAGAAGGAGAAGCTTGAACTGTATGCGGTATCTGATCGGAAGCCAGTGAAGTGACTTGAGGAGAGGGGTGATATGAGTATATCGGTTCAAGCGGAATATAAGGCATGCAGCGGAGTTCTGAATTGATTGAAGGGGGGATAGATGGTTAAGAGGGAGGCCAGTGAGGAGTAGGTTGCAATAGTCTAGGTGATGAGAGCGTGGATGAGAGTTCGGGTGGTGTGCTCAGAGAGGAAAGGGCGAATCTTGCTGATATTAAAGAGGAAGAAGCGACAGGTCTTGGCTGTTTGTTGGATATGTGCAGAGAAGGAGAGGGAAGAGTCGAAGATCGGGTGGATGTGAAGCGACTGTTCACGCTATCCAAAAATACTAGGACTAGAGGGCATGAGTTGAAGCTACAGTGTGGTAAATTTAAAACGAATCGGAGAAAATTTTTCTTCACCCAACGTGTAATTAGACTCTGGAATTCGTTGCCGGAGAACGTGGTACGGGCGGTTAGCTTGACGGAGTTTAAAAAGGGGTTAGATAGATTCTTAAAGGACAAGTCCATAGACCGCTATTAAATGGACTTGGAAAAATTCCGCATTTTTAGGTATAACTTGTCTGGAATGTTTTTACGTTTGGGGAGCGTGCCAGGTGCCCTTGACCTGGATTGGCCACTGTCGGTGACAGGATGCTGGGCTAGATGGACCTTTGGTCTTTCCCAGTATGGCACTACTTATGTACTTATGTACTTATGACTCCGAGGTTGCGGGCAGATGAGACGGGGAGGATGAAGGTGTTATCAACTGAGATGGAGAACGGAGGAGGAGGAGAAGTGGGTTTTGGTGGAAAGACGATAAGCTCGGTCTTGGCCATGTTTCTGTCTGTTTGCATTTCTTTTTCAGTGGAAGAGTTTACCCTTCCTGCTCTTTATTTAAAAGTTTTAATCCTGCAACACTTTTAGCCTGATCATTGGCAGCCTTCATGGGCAGCTCGTCTTCACCCATTTCCTGTCTACATTTTCAGTACAGTCGTGAATATCCGACATAAACGGGCCCAACTCGTTGTTGGATAATACGCAAAATGGTAATCCCTTAAAAAAGGCTTGGAAATCATACTTTAAACATAAAGAACAGACATAGGGTATCCTTAATTAAAAAGATTTTTTATTAACACTAATCAGCAATGAACGATGATGTCACCTGCGGGGTGGGGGTGGGGGGTCTGTTGGATGGTCGGATTAGTGAAGGTTGGATAATCGAGACTGTATTGTATTCTTTTCTCTTTGAGTGGAGGAGTAGCCTAGTGGTTAGTGCAGTGGACTTTGATCCTGGGGAACTGAGTTCGATTCCCACTGCAGCTCCTTGTGACCCTGGGCAAGTCACTTAACCCTCCATTGCCCCTGGTCCAAAATAAGTTCCTGAATATATGTAAACCACGATGAATGTAGTTGCAAAAACACTACAGAAAGGTGGTATATCAAGTCCCCTTTCCCTTTCCCCCTTTCCCTTATGACATCACAATATCAGAAGTGAGCCAAGTATCGGGCAATCAAGCCATTGTGACATCACTGATGAGGTTGGCTCTTATTGGTGGAATGAGTGGAGGAGTAGCCTAGTGGTTAGTGCAGTGGACTTTGATCCTGAGGAACTGAGTTCGATTCCCACTACAGCTCCTTGTGACTCTGGGCAAGTCACTTAACCCTCCATTGCCCCTGGTACAAAATAAGTACCTAAATATATGTAAACCGCTTTGAATGTAGTTGCAAAAACCTCAGAAAGGCGGTATGTCAAGTTCCAGTTCCCTTTCTTCTCTAGCAGGTCTCCTAAAAGCTGCTGAACTGTTGCACTGGAAAGCACTAAACTCTCTGATTCATTCACGCAGAGGAGATTGTATTCCCTGATGATCTGCGGGACAGATTTGAGAAGCTGTTTTCCCTGGTTATTGAATTTGCATTGGAGGATTTGTGGCTTGTTCTGGAAAAATCAGAATTTTTATGTTTTCCAGATTCATCCATCAGGTCTCCGGCAGAGTTTAGGTTCTCTTGCAAGGGCAGGGATTGAAATGGCCCGATCAGTGCTCTGCCTCTGCATTTCACTTCTGAGATTCAGACCTGGGGCTGGGGATCTCTCTGGAGGTGCCTTACTCTTAGCTCTGTCTGAGCAGGTTTTATTCCAACTGCGGTTTGCAGTAGTTTGAAGTTAAGAATTAGTCAAATGCTTTTTCAGTCTTACATCTCTCTTTTTGTCTTGCGTGTGTGGCTGCTGCACTATGAGTGGTGTGACGGAGCATCATTAAACCTTGTTCCACATGACAGAGGGAAGGCAGCAGTAACCAAGCTCACAGGGAAATGAGAGTGTGATTGATGATGGAAGTTAGGCAGAAATATGTAAACTCCCTTTTCCAATTCTTGTGATGATGTGCAGGGTGAGCAGGCGATGCATCTGGTTCAGAGAGAACATGTGACCTCTTTGTCTACAATGGAAGCTATCATCCTTAATGTATTCACAATGGATAATTAATTATATAATTAACTTTCTGTCAGGTATCATGCTTTGCAGTTTTTTATAGTCTCGATGCTGGTTTTACTGAAACATGACATGTTGGGTGCTATGCCTGGTTGTACATTGGACATCTATTAACTTTATGGAGCTTCTGTCCTAGGCTGGTTTATTACAGTGGTGGCCGGCTGTGTTCAACCTGGACTCTTGCCTCTCGATTTGTCCTCTATCCCAGCTGTCAGTCAGAGAGTGACTGCCTGCAAGATTTATTTATTTTCTTCAGCAAATGTTATGAATCGTCTCTCCTTCTAGCTGACAACGTGAATTTTTCCACCTCTTAGATAATCCTTTCTGGCTTTCTCTTTTGTCCTCCATATTCTTGGGTACAAAAACATACAAGATTCCCTCTTAGTTCTGTCTGTTTGCCTAAGCTAAACACTATGCTCACTGGTTGCTGGACTCGATGGACCTTGGTCTGACTCAGCATGGCTTGTCTAATGTTCTTATGGACTGGACAGTGTGGGAGACAGGTTGCTGGACTTCATGGACCTTGGTCTGACTCAGCATGGCTTTGTTCTTATGGAGTGGACAGTGTGGGAGACAGGTTGCTGGACTCGATGGGCCTTGGTCTGACTCAGCATGGCTTTTCTAATGTTCTTATAGACTGGACAGTGTGGGAGACAGGTTGCTGGACTTCATGGTCTGACTCAGCATGGCTTTTCTAATGTTCTTATGGAGTGGACAGTGTGGGAGACAGGTTGCTGGACTCGATGGGCCTTGGTCTGACTCAGCATGGCTTTTCTAATGTTCTTATAGACTGGACAGTGTGGGAGATAGGCACCCAAGCATCCTTCTAGCTTTCACAGTCGCCGTTTTTGTTTGGCTACCTGAAGATCATCAGATACAACCACCCACAGGTCCCTGCTCTTCTTCCGTGTACAGAAGTACTTCACCCCATATATTGTACCCCTCCCTTGGGTTTTTGCAGTCCAAATCCAAGACCCTACATTAAATCTTAGCTTTCCGATCCTAGACCATCCTTCACTAGATCCATCCTGTTATCCTATCCATCTTGTTATCCACACCTTCCAGGGTGTCTACCCTGTTTTATATTCTGTTATCAACTAGAAAAAGCTAATCTGGGTGTGACATCATATGTAACCAAGACTTTTTGTTTTCCTATTGTTCGTTAGTTTTTGAGTATTTGCATAATTGTTCTTTCACATTGAAAGTGTAAAGTATGCTGTGTAGATCAGCTAAACAAAATCCCACTTTAAGGCATTTCATACTTTGAGGCAATCATATAAACTGGCTTCTAGTGGAATGCGCCACTTACATGCATCAAAGACGTCATTAATTGACATTGGACCTAACTGCTGGGGACGGACAGATGGGCAGGCAATGAGCTTCTCATTTTCCCCCCCAAACCCACCTCCCCGCTCCCCCCGTTTTCTATTTCTGTTGATGGCTCTCTCATTCTCCCTGTCTCCTCAGCTCGAAACCTTGGGGTCATCTTTGACTCTTCTCTCTCCTTCTCTGCTCATATCCAGCAGACCGCCAAGACCTGTCGTTTCTTTCTTTACAACATCCGTAAAATCCGCCCCTTTCTTTCCGAGCACTCTTACCAAAACCCTCACCAACACCCTTGTCACCTCTCGTTTAGACTACTGCAATCTGCTTCTTGCTGGCCTCCCACTTAGTCACCTCTCCCCTCTCCAGTCGGTTCAAAACTCTGCTGCCCGTCTCATCTTCCGCCAGGGTCGCTTTACTCATACTATCCCTCTCCTCAAGACCCTTCACTGGCTCCCTATCCGTTTTCGCATCCTGTTCAAACTTCTTCTACTAACCTATAAATGTATTCACTCTGCTGCTCCCCAGTATCTCTCCACACTCGTCCTTCCCTACACCCCTTCCCGTGCACTCCGCTCCATGGATAAATCCTTCTTATCTGTTCCCTTCTCCACTACTGCCAACTCCAGACTTCGCGCCTTCTGTCTCGCTGCACCCTACGCCTGGAATAAACTTCCTGAGCCCCTACGTCTTGCCCCATCCTTGGCCACCTTTAAATCTAGACTGAAAGCCCACCTCTTTAACATTGCTTTTGACTCGTAACCACTTGTAACCACTCGCCTCCACCTACCCTCCTCTCTTCCTTCCCGTTCACATTAATTGATTTGATTTGCTTACTTTATTTATTTTTTGTCTATTAGATTGTAAGCTCTTTGAGAAGGGACTGTCTTTCTTCTATGTTTGTGCAGCGCTGCGTACGCCTTGTAGCGCTATAGAAATGCTAAATAGTAGTAGTAGTAGTCTCTTGTAATCAGAGGTGATATTGTGATGTCATAATGCCTCAGGCCACCAATAAGAGCCAACCTCATCAGTGATGTCACAATGGCTTGATTGTCCTATACTTGGCTCACTTTTATTACATATCTCTTTGAGCAGGGACTGTCTTTCTTCTATGTTTGTGCAGCGCTGCGTACGCCTTGTAGCGCTATAGAAATGCTAAATAGTATTAGTTATGCACAAAGTTTGTAGAACACTATAAATTAAACATTAACATGGTGTGAGAGGCTGCTTAACACATGGACAAGCCACTGCCATCTTAACGCTGGTATTGTACAGCAGACGTTTGGTGGGAAGAACACAGCATTGAGGTACCTAAATTGATGGTCTAATTTATAGAATTGTAATTTTTAGACATAAGAACATGAGTGATGAAGCTGGAGTGCAGTAAGTTTAAAAGAAATAAGAGAAAATGTTTCTTTACTCAGCGCGTAATTTGACTCTGGAATTCGTTGCCGGAGAATGTGGTTAAGGCGGTTAGCTTAGCAGAGTTTAAGAAAGGTTTAGACGGCTTCCTGAAGGAAAAGGCCATAGAATGTTATTAAAGGAACACAGGGAAAAATCCACTATTCCTGGGACAAGCAGTACAAAATGCTTTGCTCCGTGGATCTTGTCGGGTGATTGTGACCTGGATTGGCCACTGTCGGAGACAGGGTGCTGGGCTAGATGGACCTTTGGTCTGTCCCAGTGTGGCGATGCTTATGTCTTATGTCTTAAGTGTTGCCATACTGGGACAGACCGAAGAGCCCTAGCTGCTTCAGCCTTTCCTCATAGGGAAGTTGTCCCATCCTCTTTATCATTTTCATTGTCCTTCTCTGTACCTTTTCTAATTCCACTATATCTTTTTTGGATGCGGTGACCAGAATTGCACACAATATTCCAGGAGCGGTCGCACCATGAAGCTATACAAAGGCATTATTACGTCTTCATTTTTGTTTTTCATTCTTTTCTTAGTAATTCCTAACTTTTCTACTTGTTTTCTTAGCTGCTACTGCACATTGAGGCAGAGGGGTTTCAACGTCTCATCAACGACGACAACTAGATCCCTTTCTTGGTCGGTGACTCCTAATGTGGAACCTTGCATGACGTAGCTATAGTTTGGATTCCTCTTTCCCACATGCATCACTTTGCACTTGCTCACATTAAACGTCATCTATCATTTAGACGCCCAGTCTCCCAGTCACGTAAGGTCCCCTTGCAATTTTTCACAATCCTCTTCTTCCGATTTAACAACTTTGTGTCATCAGCTATTCAAAGTTGTTAAATGAGAATAATGTGTGTGTGAAAAACCTTTACAAGTCTTTACACACTCACACGTAAGTAGATGTTTTATTTGCTCTTTTTAGATTAACCCTAGTGTCTCTTCCTTACCTTGTAGATAGAAACGCAGATTGTGAGCCCTCCAGGGATAGAAATAGACCTAATGTACTTGAACGTACACGGGCTTGTAGAAGTATATAAGAAATTAAATTTAAAAGAAAATCTGTCTCAGGCAGGTGAGAGTCTCTGAGATGCTTTGGTTATAGCTCGGGTCCATTCCCTGGGACGTTCACGTTCTACTCCTCTCGTTGGAGTCTGGGGGGGGGGGGCTGCTCCAGGGTGCTCTAAGCTTCACTATGTCCTGCTCTTCCTTTCACCTCCCCTTTGCAGCTACACAGATCTTGGTGTGTAATAGCTAATCCTGTTTCATGTCATTATTAATCTTTGTAACATGTTTATTGAGTACTTAGCTAGATTTAATTTCCTGTTTACTGATGTACAATATTTTAATTTGCTCTATTTATGGATGTAGGCTTGCAACAATCTCTCAGTCTCCAGAAATAGTTACCATGGCTGGAGAGCTGAAAGATACAGGAATCCAAAGGGGGAGACACAGGCAGGCAGAAAGAGAAGAAAGAAAAGAGAGAATGGAGGAGAGCCAGGTTCAGCCATTCATGGTTCAGGTCCACCCAGCAGCAACACCACTCTGCTCTCTCCCCTCTTTCCTCTGTGGTGTCTGGCATCTGCCCTCCTGTCTCTGAGCCCCTTCCTTCTCCCCTCTTTCCTCTGTGGTGTCTGGCATCTGCCCTCATGTCTCTGAGCCCCTTCCTTCTCCCCTCTTTCCTCTGTGGTGTCTGGCATCTGCCCTCCTGTCTCTGAGCCCCTTCCTTCTCCCCTCTTTCCTCTGTGGTGTCTGGCATCTGCCCTCCTGTCTCTGAGCCCCTTCCTTCTCCCCTCTTTCCTCTGTGGTGTCTGGCATCTGCCCTCCTGTCTCTGAGCCCCTTCCTTCTCCCCTCTTTCCTCTGTGGTGTCTGGCATCTGCCCTCCTGTCTCTGAGCCCCTTCCTTCTCCCCTCTTTCCTCTGTGGTGTCTGGCATCTGCCCTCCTGTCTCTGAGCCCCTTCCTTCTCCCCTCTTTCCTCTGTGGTGTCTGGCATCTGCCCTCCTGTCTCTGAGCCCCTTCCTTCTCCCCTCTTTCCTCTGTGGTGTCTGGCATCTGCCCTCCTGTCTCTGAGCCCCTTCCTTCTCCCCTCTTTCCTCTGTGGTGTCTGGCATCTGCCCTCCTGTCTCTGAGCCCCTTCCTTCTCCCCTCTTTCCTCTGTGGTGTCTGGCATCTGCCCTCATGTCTCTGAGCCCCTTCCTTCTCCCCTCTTTCCTCTGTGGTGTCTGGCATCTGCCCTCCTGTCTCTGAGCCCCTTCCTTCTCCCCTCTTTCCTCTGTGGTGTCTGGCATCTGCCCTCATGTCTCTGAGCCCCTTCCTTCTCCAGTGTACCTTGCAGGCGTCTCTGACACGTGCAGTGATTCCATCTGCCTTGTCCCAGCCTCTCTGGCATTGTTGCCTGTTTCCTATCTGGCAGAACATGGCCGATGGAATCCTGCGGGGCCGGCACAAGCAGCAAAAATGAATTGCTGCAGGCATTGAGGACGCTTGAAAGGTATATTTGGGAGGGACAAGGTTCAGAGACAGGAGGACAGATGCTGGGACACTATGGAGGACAGAGACGAGAGATGTTGGATGCAGGATAGGTGAAACATAGTAACATAGTAGATGACGGCAGAAAAAGACCTGCACGGTCCATCCAGTATGCCCAACAAGATAAACTCATATGTGCTACTTTTTGTGTATACCTTACCTTGATTTGTACATGTCTTTTTCAGGGCACAGACCGTATAAGTCTGCCCAGCACTATCCCTGCCTCCCAACCACCAGCCCCGCCTCCCACCACTGGGAAACAAACCTGTAATTTTCTTTTATATCTCTGTATTACTCTATGGTGTGACCACACCTCGAGCATTGCATTCAGTTCTGGTCGCCGTATCTCAAAAAAGATATAGCGGATTTAGAAAAGGTTCAAAGAAGAGCGACCAAAGCTATAAAGGGGATGGAACGTCTCTTGTACAAGGAAAGGCTAAAGAGGTTAGGGCTCTTCAGCTTGGAAAAGAAATGGATGAGAGGAGATAAGACTGAGGTCTACAAAATCCTGAGTGGTTCATCTAGCCCAGTATCCTGCTTCCAACAGTGGCCAATTCAGGTCACAAGTACCTTACAATTGGTAGCATCATTCCATGCTATTAATCCCAGGCCAAGCAGTGGTTTCCCCATGTCCATCTCAATAACAGGCTGTAGACTTTTCCTCCAGTTTCCATAGTGTACAACCCTTTTCCCTATAGTTTTAAACTGAAATTTTCTGTAGAGGTGGAAACTTAACAGCCAAGAGTATAAAAAGGATTGTAGCTAGGCTTAAACTGTCCTAAAAGAAAGATATTTTCTGCTCTTGCCTGCTGGATAGGTAGCACTGCTGCTGACCTAAATTAGGTGTTAATTAAGGTGTGAGGACGTAGAAAATTTGCAAAGGTTACTAAGGGCAATCTGATTTCTGGGTTAGCTTCAAAGGGTTTGTTTGAAACAGTCTCCTTAGAATCCAAACTGAGAGGAAAGGTCCCACTTAACTTTATTTCTGAGAAGTTCTGAGGACATTTCACTGGTAAGTGACATTATTTTGCTCTGTGCTTGGTAACTTAAAGATTGGGTTTAAAAGAGGAATTGTAGGATATTGATTAACACAGTTAAAATTAAAAAAAAAAAAAGAGAAGAAGAAGCAAACTTTATTAGCTATTCTCCATACCCTTTCCCCTTTAGTTTTAAGACTTGAATTTTCTGTCACAGTATTAACAGATAGACTCTAGAACAGTGATGGCGAACCTATGGCACGCGTGCCAGAGAGGGCACGCGCGCCGCCGGTCGCCTCACCCAAAACTTAGCCCTCCCACCCACCCAGCGTCAAGCGTTCCTCCCTCCCTCCCACCCGGCACCGGCCCGCCCCGCCTCCATCCCTCCCTCCGAACCCGAAGAAATTTAAAAGTCTTCCCTGGTTCGAGTAGGCGGCGTCAGCATCAGCAGTAGCAGCGAAAAGCGTGCTGCTGGTTTGTCGCATCTTCAGCCTTCCGTCTCTCAAGCTCTCTGGTCCCGCCCTAACAGGAAATGAGGGTGGGACCAGAGAGCTTGAGAGACGGAAGGCTGAAGACGCGACAAACCAGCAGCACGCTTTTCGCTGCTACTGCTGATGCTGACGCCGCCTACTCGAACCAGGGAAGACTTTTAAATTTCTTGGGGTTCAGAGGAAGGGAGGGATGGCGGGCTGGTGCCGGTGGGAGGGAGGGAGGAGCGCTTGACGCCGGGTGGGTGGGTGCCTTGGTGCACGCTGGATGGGAGGGAGCAAGGCCTGGTGCTTGGGTGGGAGGGTGGGTGGCCTGCCTGCTTGCTGCTGCTGCTTGGGTGGGTGGGAGCCTTGGTGCACGCTGGGTGGGAGGGAGGGAGCGAGGCCTGGTGCTTGGGTGGGAGGGTGGGTGGCCTGCCTGCTTGCTGCTGCTGCTTGGGTGGGTGGGAGGGAGGGAGGCTTGGGTGGCCTGGTGCTTGGGTGGGAGTGCTGGGTGAGTGCATGGCCTGGTGCTTGGGTGAGAGGGAGGCAGGCCTGGTGCTGGGTGGGTGGCCTGGTGCTGGGTGGGAGTGCTGGGTGGGTGCATGGCCTGGTGCTTGGGTGGGTGGGAGAGAGGCCTGCCTGGTGCTTGGGTGGGTGGGAGGCCTGGTGCTTGGGTGGGTGTCCTGGTGCTTGGGTGGGAGTGCTGGGTGGGTGGATGGCCTGGTGCTGGGTGGGTGGGAGGGAGGCAGGCCTGGGTGCTTGGGTGGGAGGCCTGGTGCTTGGGTGGGAGTGCTGGGTGGGTGCATGGCCTGGTGCTGGGTGGGAGGGAGGGAGGCTTGATGCTGGGTGGCCTGGTGCTGGGTGGGAGGGAGGCCTGCCACTGGGAGGGCAGGGGGAGAGGAGGGTGGCTGGACATGGGCGGCTGGAGGGGAGAGGAGGGTGGCTGGAGGGGAGGGCAGGGGGAGAGGAGGGTGGCTGGAGGGGAGGGTGGCTGGACATGGGCGGCTGGAGGAGAGAGGAGGGTGGCTGGACATTTGTGGCTGGAGGGGAGAGGAGGGTTGCTGGACATGGATGGAGGGCAAGAAATGAAGAAGAAAGGAGGAAAGTAAAGAAATAAATGGAAAGGAAGCCCTGGAAACAGAGTTAAGAGAACAGATAGAGAGCAGCAGAATCAGAGACTGAGACCAATATGGATAGAAAAACAAAGTCACCAGACAACAAAGGTAGAAAAAATCATTTTATTTTCATTTTAGTGTTTGGAATATGTCCAATTTGAGAATTTACATCTGCTGTCTTATTTTGCACTGGGTATACTGGAGCTGTAACAACTTACAGAAATGATTTATAATGAAAGAAAATCATGTTATTTTTTTCTCCTATACTAGTAAAATATTTTCAATTATGTTTGTTTATATACGCCAAGGCTGGTGTAAGGGGGTGTGGCTATCATGGGGTGGAGTCATATGTGGTGACCCCGCCCATAATGAGTACCGGCACTTCGCGATGAGTAATTAGATTTTGGGTTGCTGTTTGGGCACTCAGTCTCTGAAAGGTTCGCCATCACTGCTCTAGAAGGAACAGCAGGGCTTAGTTCAGTCCTTATTTCCACCTACCCTCCCCAATTCCCACTCTCCCCTAGCTCAACTCTTGATTTATAATCAATTATTATAATTAGGACAAGCGTTTTCATTAGCATTTTAATTATATTTAATTAGTTTCTGAGAAGCAAACACTAAATAAATTACATATTACACCATATAATCTTAAGGCTCTTTATATTCATCTGATATCCCTAGTACCTTAAAAAGTTTTAATTAAACAACTCTATAATACTAAGATGCAGACATAAGTCTAGCAGCTAGAGGGGTACTATCCAGTCTTTTGCATTGAGTGCCACATGTATGTCTATCTCCCAGTTGGTGAGAGGTTATATGTATGTACTCGATGCAAAGAGCTCCTAGGTCTCAGAGAACGAGTCCGTTCTCTTGAGGTTAGAGTAGGAGACTTGGTGGAGCTGAGGGAGATAGAGAGATACATAGAGGATGCCTACAGGGATGTTGTAGAGAAGTCCCCCCTCCAGTCTGGCAGCCCCTGTGCTGCCTTGGAGGAGGGAGGTCTAAGGAGAGCATAACCCTGGTGCAGCTGGAACTAATCCTTTAGCCAGGACCAGGCCACCAAGGGATGCAATATCCTCTCGCATCGAGGATGTGTCTCCAGGAGCTTCTGACCAGGAGGTAAGGGTTAGGACTGCTATTGTAGTAGGTGATTCGATTATTAGGCATGTAGATAGCTGGTCACTTACCTGCCTGGTGCAAAGATGGTTGACCTCACGTATCACCTAGATATGATTTTAGATAATACTGGGGAGGAGCTGGCTGTCTTGGTACACATGATGAGAGAGAGTGGTCACTAACAAGTGAGGCTTTTCTGTACCCTGCTATTCCGTGCTCATTATCTGTGATTTTCAATCCACAATTCTTTCCCTGCTTAGCAGGTAGTTTGCTGGATGGTGCTGTTATCTCCTTTTTTTCCTGTGGCTCGTTGGAGGGATCTTATCTATGGCTTCACAAAACATCTGGAGGGAGTGAAACAAACAGTGTCCTATTGAAGGCAAGATTGCAGTTCCATACTTCCCACTCAGTCCTACCATCAGCTCAGCCTGGACTGCTGAACTCACCACAGAGGTTACAGTGGTGGTGGAGGCAGCGCTTGACAAAAACCTTCAACAGCTGTAGGATAGAGCGGAGGAGGCCCATAAGCAATGAGGTTAGAACTGGACTCGAAACTGCAAGAGACCGGTGAATTAGAGGATCAGGCCCACATGCTCACTCTGAATCTAACCGTGTTATAAACGTGGATCACCAAGCTTAAACAAAAGGTTGATGACCTCGAGAATCACTCAAGGTGTAACAATCTGTGCCTCGTGGGCCTCCTGGAATCATTGTTCGAGAGAGATCAACGGACCTTTTGGGGAAACCTGGCTGCCGTAACAATTGGGGCCCATTAGGGTGGAACGAGCCCATAGGCTGGGAGCTATTCACCAAGGGGTTGATCTACCTCGGGCTATTATATTTAAAGCTCTATATGCACAAACAGGCCATTCTAGAGGCACTGCGCTCAGGGAAAAACCTCATCCACGTTGGTAAAAAAAAGCCACCTCGATGGAATGACCGGCAAGCCTAGCAGTGCTCTCGTGGTCTGGTGCCTTTGCCTCTGTTTCAGGAATTGGACAACACATGGGAGGGTATTTAACACTCCCTATTTTTGAGAATGGTGCCACCGTGGATTGAAACTAATACTAGACCTTCCAGCAGTGGGACTAATGCTCAAGCGTGGACCTTGTGGAGTTTGTTTACTGCCTGTGGGAACAGGACTAGGGTTCTTTCCCATTACGCTTTTGGCACCCTATAAATGCTGGACCCAAGTCAGTGATGGACTTCATATGCACACCCAAATGTCACCCCAGTGGAGTAATTAGATGATTGATTTTTTTTTTAAACTGCATTTAATGATATCGACTGAGGGTGCTATATTAACCCCTGTGGAACACCTACCTTGTGGATGTGTACTGAATGGAAGCTGGAGTTTCCTTTTGATGTGGAGTGGAAGAGTAGCTGAATGATTAGTGCAGCAGGCTTTGATCTTGGCAACCTGGGTTCAATTCCCACTTCAGCTCCTTGTGACCTTGGGCAAGTCATTTAACCCTCCATCGCCCCAGGTATAAACTACTACTTATCATTTCTATAGATTCTGAGCCCTCTAGGGACAGAGAAAGTACCTGATAGCATTGGAGCCGACTCTGTGGGTGCTGTGGGTGCTTGAGCACCCCCAATATTGAGAAAAATTCCTTGTATGTGTTCAGGGAGGGGTCATTTCCATTGGGCTTAGCACCCCCAATAATTTTGAAAAGTTGGCTCCTATGCCTGATAGTGGGATAGAAGTGGAGGAGGATCCACCAGAGTATACACTAAATGTACAATGGGAGAGATAAGAAGAGATATGTTAAATGATACCTAGGGGAGGGTAGTTAGGGCATAGCATCATAGACGGTCGGTAGCCCAACTGTTTGGGGAGGCTAAAGGGGGCGGAGCTTACCTCCATACGCTCCGTGGCAGCGACGTCAATGAAGAAAAAGACTACAGGCTCGCCGCCAGCTTCTCCCTTCTCTCTGCACACAGTGTCCCGCCTTCTGCGGTGATGCATTTCCTGTTTCCGCGACAGCGGGACACTGTGTGCAGAGAGAAGGAAGAAGCTGCCGGCGAGCCTGTAGTCTTTTTCCTCATTGACGTTGCTGCCACGGAAATAAAAGATGAAAATGCGCGGGGCGGGAGGGCGGGCTGCATCACAAGCGGAAGTCGACGATTGGGCTGGGGAGGCTTAGCCTCCCCAAGCCTCTTATACGGGGCGCCTATGCATAGCATCATTAGTGACCTGTCCTTTTCGAAGGCAGTAAGTTGGAGGAGGGGGGTTGGTGAGGTAAGTGGGATTGGATAGGGAGGGGGGACTGAATGTGGCATTGGGGAAGGGGGTGCTTAGGGGCAGGAAGGGGAAGGGGGCTGCTGTGGTTGGAATGTTGAAGGCTGGGAGAGCATCCCAATATTATGATTCCAGGCTTCTTTCTACTGATATTCCTCCACAGGGAGATTACTTAATGGTCTTTAAAATAGTCTCTAGGAATGTAGGGGGAATCACCTCATATGTACATAAGTATTGCCATACTGGGAAAGACCAAAGGTCCATTGAGCCCAGCATCCTGTTTCCAATAGTGGCCAATCCAGGTCACAAACACCCAGCAAGATCCCAAAAATGTACAAAACATTTTATACTGCTTATCCCAGAAATAGTGGATTTTCCCCAAGTCCATTTAATAACGGTCTATGGACTTTTCCTTTAGGAAGCCGCCCAAACCTTTTTAAAACTCCGCTAAGCAAACTGCCTTTACCACATTCTCTGGCAACGAATTCCAGAGTTTAATTACAGTTGAGTGAAGAAAAATTTTCTCCTATTCGTTTTAAATTTACTACATTGTAGCTTCATCGCATGCCCCCTAGTCCTAGTAATTTTGGAAAGCGTGAACAGATGCCTGACATCTACCCGTTCAACTCCACTCATTATTTTATAGACCTCTATCATATCTCCCCTCAGCCGCCTTTTCTCCAAGCTGAAGAACTTTGCATTTGCTCATAAACGTCATCTGCCATTTAGGCGCCCAGTCTCCCAGTTTCAGGAGGTCCTCTTGTAATTTTTCACAATCCTCCCGCGATTTAACAACTTTGCATAACTTTGTGTCATCAGCAAATTTAATTACCTCACTAGTTACTCCCATCCCTAGGTCAGAGGCGTAGCCAGGTTTTGATCTCAGGGGGAACAGACTTTTATAAAATAGGCACCGGTTGGTGTCAGCTAGACAGCAGTGTCTGTGTTGTTGCTCAGGGGCTGTGGCGGGCAATGATTAATATAGGCTGTCTCTGTTGCGTCCTGCCTACAAGGAAACAGTAAGTTACATCAGGAGGCAGGATGCAGAAGAGGTCCTTGGCCTGACCAGAGCAGGCAACCTGTCTTCTTAACTACAAAGTAAAAATATTCAAATCGTGACCATCACCTCAGGAATAGCACACACATTCCTTCCACTGCTAGACACCTTGTTTAAATCAGATGGGCTTTTGTTTTGTGTGGTGACTCTACAGGATGTGGAGACCACTAGTCTTCAAGATTTTTATTTTGGTTGACAAGGACCACCAAAGGCGGCCCTTGCCCCAGAGTGGCTGAGCCCACTTTCAGATAGGGCTAGACACTTTGCCATTCAGGTTTTCAGGCTATCCACAATGAATCTGCATGAAAAAAACATTTGCATGTAATGGAGGCAGTATATGCAAATCAATTTCATGCATATTTAATGTGGATATCCTGAAAACCTGACTGGCAAGGGGGTACTCCAGGACCAATTTGGGAAACGCTGCCCTAGAACACAAAACGTACCACCCCATAACAGCCCTAACCCACCTATGAAAAGACAATGCAATATATATTACACTGGGTTCTTGAACACCAATATACCTACTATTGGAAAACTGGAACAAGCTGCACTGTTACACATTCCTACACAGACACTACATGCTAGCAGAATCCTTCACCTCAGTCGCACATGCAGAACATGAACAGACCCTCATCTATATAACATGAGTAGCCCAGTATCCAGCTTCCAACAGTGGCCAACCCAGGTCACAAGCAGAAAACCAAACGGTGACAACATTCCATCCTACCAATCTAATATAGAATAGGGAGCCACAAAAACAAACCAAAACCCAACAACAACAAAAGTTGAAATAGAGACCCCCTACTCTCTGCCCAAGAAAACCAGACTCTATAAACAGTGGAATACTGGTAAAAAGAAACAGAAAAGCATTTTCTCCTGTACTTTGCAAAATAAACATAGAAAAATATACATCTCAGTCCTTACAAAGTATTAAATAAAAATAATGTTTTTTCTACCTTTGTTGTTTGGGAATTTGGCTGGTTCCAGTCTTTTTTTCCATGTTCCATGAGTCAGCCTTACAAATTCTTTTCCAGGTTGGCTTTTCCATTTCTTCTCTCTCCTCTTGTCTTCTTCCTTTCCTTCTCTACATCTATTTGGCACTGATCTGTGTTACCATCTTTCCCCTTTTCCAAAATTACCTCTTTATCCCCCATCTCATCCCTTTTTCACGTCCCTTTCTCCTCCTCCCCTTTCCAATAGTGCCCCTTTATGTCCCTATCCAATCTCAGTTTTCCCTTCCCAGTGAAGCCGTCATCGCCATACTCTCAAAACAAAGCAAGCAAACCTATGAGCTGCTGCATCCATGTTGTCACTCTATTGTTGGTAGCATTTGTATTTAATCTCACTTATAGTTTCAAACATGCCAATTTGTGCAGTATACGGATGTACACAGAAGAAGTATAATAACGGAACGGAATATAGGTAGAGTAGTAATCAGTGTGTCATTTGGAGGGGCTGGTTATAGAGGCACTGTAGCACGTGTTATATTCGTGCAGAGATTTTTTTCTCCTGGTAAAGGCCACTAAAACAGAATATGTAAGCCACACTGAGCCTGCAAATAGGTGGGAAAATGTGGGATAGAAATGTTATAAATAAATATAAGAAAGCCAATGGACTGCATTAGGGGCTTATAGCCCGTTTAGTTACTGTATGTTTAAACAAAAGAGATCTGCATTAAAAATATTTATTTTTATTTTGACCTATAAAACCACTTTTTTTTTGTTACATTTGTACCCTGCGCTTTCCCACTCATGGCAGGCTCAATGCGGCTTACATGGGGCAATGGAGGGTTAAGTGACTTGCTCAGAGTCACAAAGTGCCTGAAGTGGGAATTGAACTCAGTTCCTTAGGACCAAAGTCCACCACAGTGGCGTAGGAAGGGGGGGGGGGCCGGGAGGGGCGGTCCGCCCCGGGTGCACGCGCTCAGGGGGTGCCGGCCCTGCTGGTTCCCTGCTCTCTCTGCCCCGGAACAGGTTACTTCCTGTTCCGGGGCAGAGAGAGCAGGGAACCAGCGGGGCCGACGCAGCTCCGAGTGACGTGCACTCAGGGCGGATCGGCCCTCCCGCAGGTAAGAATGCGGTCCGGGGAGGGGGGTTGCGCCGTGCTGCACCCGGGGGGGTGCGCAGCGGCGACCCGCCCCGGGTGCCATTATCCCTCATTACGGCACTGGTCCACCACCCTAACCACTAGGCCAAGGATATCCATCCTGTTTCTTGATGAGTTCCCTTCTCCACTACTGCCAACTCCAGACTTCGCGCCTTCTGTCTCGCTGCACCCTACGCCTGGAATAAACTTCCTGAGCCCCTACGTCTTGCCCCATCCTTGGCCACCTTTAAATCTAGACTGAAAGCCCACCTCTTTAACATTGCTTTTGACTCGTAACCACTTGTAACCACTCGCCTCCACCTACCCTCCTCTCTTCCTTCCTGTTCACATTAATTGATTTGATTTGCTTACTTTATTTATTTTTTGTCTATTAGATTGTAAGCTCTTTGAGCAGGGACTGTCTTTCTTCTATGTTTGTGCAGTGCTGCGTATGCCTTGTAGCGCTATAGAAATGCTAAATAGTAGTAGTAGTAGTAGTTTATCTTAACTGTTGTTGTACTCTGCCTTGGGAAGCTGGTGTTATAAAGATGATAGAATATATTGAAATTAAATGGAAGTAGAATTAAACTCACCTTTCATTGGGGCACATGGAATCACATTTTAACGTCATCTCATTTGTAGGAATTTACATTTTAGATACACAAATGGATTATTCTGTTTTTAGGCATGTTTCAGGGACAAGTGGTTTTATAGGTCAAAATAAAAATAAATATTTTTAATGCAGATCTCTTTTGTTTAAACATAACTAAACGGGCTATAAGCCCCTAATGCAGTCCATTGGCTTTCTTATATTTATTTATTTATAACATTTC
The DNA here is from genome assembly GCF_901765095.1 of Microcaecilia unicolor. NCBI lineage: Eukaryota > Metazoa > Chordata > Amphibia > Gymnophiona > Siphonopidae > Microcaecilia > Microcaecilia unicolor. The sequence goes on from NC_044031.1 coordinate 2,710,007, forward strand.
TATGTCTGTAATGACCTGTTCCTTGCCAAATCCAGAGGCCACTACTCCATCCTCATCCTCCTTGATCTATCCGCCACTTTTGACACGGTCAATCATGATCTACTCCTTGCCACACTGTCCTCATTCGGGTTCCAGGGCTCTGTCCTCTCCTGGTTCTCCTCCTATCTCTCCCACCGCACCTTCAGAGTTCACTCTCATGGATCTTCCTCCACCCCCATCCCGCTATCTGTTGGTGTTCCCCAGGGATCTGTCCTTGGACCCCTTCTCTTCTCAATCTACACCTCTTCCCTGGGCTCCCTCATCTCATGGATTCCAGTATCACCTCTATGCGGACGACACCCAGCTGTATCTCTCCACACCAGACATCACTGCGGAGACCCAGGCAAAGGTATCGGCCTGCTTAACCGACATTGCTACATGGATGTCCAACCGCCACCTGAAACTAAACATGTCCAAGACCGAGCTCATCGTCTTTCCACCAAAACCCACTTCTCCTCTTCCTCCACTTTCTATCTCAGTTGACAACACCCTCATCCTCCCCGTCTCATCTGCCCGCAACCTCGGAGTCATCTTCGACTCCTCCCTCTCCTTCTCGGCACACATCCAGCAGATAGCCAAGACCTGTCACTTCTTCCTCTTCAACATCAGCAAAATTCGCCCTTTCCTCTCTGAACACACCACCCAAACTCTCATCCACGCTCTCATTACCTCTCGCCTTGACTACTGCAACTTACTCCTCACTGGACTCCCACTTAGCCATCTATCCCCCCTTCAATCTGTTCAGAACTCTGCTGCACGTCTCATATTCCGCCAAAACCGATATACTCATATCACCCCTCTTCTCAGGTCACTCCACTGGCTTCCAATCCGATACCGCATTCAGTTCAAGCTTCTCCTTCTAACCTACAAATGTACTCAATCTGATGCCCCTCACTACCTCTCTACCCTCATCTCCCCTTATGTTCCCACCCGAAACCTCCGTTCACAGGACAAATCCCTCCTCTCAGTACCCTTCTCCACCACTGCCAACTCCAGGATCCGCCCATTCTGCCTCGCCTCACCCTATGCCTGGAACAACCTTTCTGAGCCCTTACGTCAAGCCCCCTCCCTACCCATCTTCAAGTCTCTGCTTAAAGCCCACCTCTTCAATGCTGCCTTCGGCACCTAACTCTTACCTTCAGGATATCCAGACTGCCCCAATTTGACTGCCCCTATCGTATTGTCTACTCACTTGTCCTTTAGATTGTAAGCTCTTTGAGCAGGGCCTGTCCTTTTATGTTAAATTGTACAGCGCTGCGTAACCCTAGTAGCGCTTTAGAAATGTTAAGTAGTAGTAGTATCCCACATTTTCCCACCTATTTGCAGGCTCAATGTGGCTTACTTATTCTGTTTTAGTGGCCTTTACCAGGAGAAAAAAAATCTCTGCACGAATATAACACATGCTAGAGTGCCTCTATAACTAGCCCCTCCAAATGACACACTACTACCATAGCCCTAAGGAGTGAAGGGGGGCACCTACATGTGGGTACAGTGGGTTTTCGGGAGGTTTGGAGGGCTCAACATTTACCACCACAAGTATAACAGGTGGGGGGGGGAGGGGGGAGGTGCGGGGGGGGGGGGGGGGGGGGGGGAGATGGGCCTGGGTCCGCCTGCCTGAAGTGCACTCCACCCACTAAAAACTGCTCCAGGGACCTGCATACTGCTGTGATGGAGCTAGGTATGACTTTTGAGGCTGGCATAGATGCTGGAAAAAATGTTTTTTTATAATTTTTTTTTGGGGAGGGAGGGGGTTGGTGACCACTGGGGGAGTAAGGGGAGGTCATCCCCGATTCCCTCCGGTGGTCATCTGCTCAGTTTGGGCACCTTTTCAAGACTTGGTCGTGAAAAAAAATGGACTAAGTAAATTCGGCCAAATGCTCGTCAGGGCCGGCCTTCTTTTTTCCATTATCAGCCGAGGACACCCATCTCTAAATCACGCCCCAGTCCCACCTTCAGTATGGTGCCGACACTCCCCCGTGAATTTTGGTTGCCCCCATGATGGAAAGCAGTTGAGGACGCCCCAAATTGGCTTTCGATTATGCCGATTTGGGCGACCCTGAGAGAAGGACGCCCATCTCCCGATTTGTGTTGGAAGATGGGTGTCCTTCTCTTTTGAAAATTCACCTGTTTGTCTCATTAATCCATGCTTTTGAATATGCTCTGTAATTTTGTTCTTTATAATAATCTCTACCATTTTACCCGGCACCGACGTCAGACTCACCGGTCTATAATTTCTCGGATCTTCTCTGGAACCTTTTTTAAAAAATCAACGTTTCTTTGGCCACACTCCAATCTTCCAGTACCACTTCCGATTGTTCTGAGTGCTTACCGAAGGAGGCATCAGGCACAACAGAAAGAGGCCCTTACGTCACCAGATCTATCAGTTAGAACACACACACAAGTCGTGATGTCTGGCCCCTGATCAACCATTGTTCTAACTAAATTATGTACAAGCATTAGATGTAGAGGACATCGCTGCTAAGCTAGAATCATTAAAGCAGGAATATTTCGAGTATGCCAATAGGTCAGGGAGGCTTCCAGCTCATAAATGAAAGAAGAAGCAATTACGTACTTCAGTATTAAAAATTATGGACTCCCAAGGGAGAGACTGCTCATTTTACTTCTCTGTTTTTCTCTTCCAAAAATGCTCCCCCCCCCCCCCCCCCAGGTTCTTGCCAGTGGTGGGGTCTTCCTGAGCTGGCCAGCATCTCTTCCATTAAATTTTGGGCTCTCTTTGGCTCCAGAGTGGAACATTAGCCGAGTGTAATTCAACTCTGGAACTCGTTGTCAGAAAATGTGGTAAAGGCGGTTAGCTTAGCAGAATTTAAAAAAAAAAAGGTTTGGACGGCTTCCTAAAGGAAAAGTCCATAGACCATTATTAAATTGGACTTTGGGAAAATATTTCTGGGATAAACAGCATAAAATGTATTGCGCTTTTTTGGGATCTTGCAGAAACAGGATACTGAGCTTGATGGACCTTTGGTCTGTCCCAGTATGGCATGTACCTATGTGGTTCAGTGACATAGCTATGAGCGGGCCTGGCTGGGCACAGGTCCACTCATTCTTGGCTCAGACCCACCCAGCGGCTCTCTGCCGTCTTTCCTCTGTGGCATCTGCCCTCCTGTCTCTGAACCTCGTCTCTCTCGTGTGTACCTTACAGATATCTCTGGCACCTGTAGCAATTTCATTTTTGCTGCTTGCACTGGCCCCACAGACTTGCATCTGCCTCGTCCTGTTCTCACTGATGTCGCTGCCTGTTTTCTGTCTGGTGGGATGTGGCAGTTGGAAGTTTGCGAGGCCTGCGCAAGCAGTAAAAACGAAAGGCTGCAGGCGCCAGGGACCGCACGTAAGATACACTGGAGAGGGATTCAGAGACAGGAGGGCAGATGTTGGATGCAGGGTAGGTGATAAAAACCTGTAGTTATTTTTTATTACAGCAGTAGGCTGAGGATTGAACGTTTGAGTGCTAATCCTCCTGCGCAGGCACCAAATTTAAAATGTGAGGGAGCGCAGTGGAGTGCTCTGATGACAGGAACATGGCAGGATTGGGGACCTGTGTTTGTGACAGGGATAAGTCTGTGGCCCTCTTTCAGACCACAGGGTGGGGGCCTGGGGCCTGTGAATCATCACAGGTCCCTTCTTATCACTATTCTCCAGGGCTCCCTCCTCTTCCCTGTAGCAGGGCGCAGCGCTCTGGGGGAGGTGAAGGCGGAGGGGACGGGGAACTTTGGAGTTTTCTACTGTACAACCTCCTCCGTCTGAGACGTGCTCTGATTTGAGCCACTGTACATTTTCCCATTAGTAAGTGTTTAGTTCAGCATTTTAAATAATTGTGTCCTTAGAATGATATTTAAAATACATTTGGGACTCAATGAGGCGGGAAAGTGTCTGCATGTTATTTTGATGACACCCGGCCGTTTGGAAGGGAGCGGGGAAGAAGGCGGACAGGCACAGCTGCATATTATAAACTCATTATGGATGTAATTTACAGAGACATCTCCCAGCTCCATACACAATTTCTCTGATGCCTGCGTCTCCCCCCCCCCCCCCCCCCCCAAGTGTCTGTTTGCCAAGTGCAGACTCTTAGAAGCTTTTTTTGCTAATGGCACATGTATTACAAGGCAGGGACAGCTCTCCCCGACAATGAGAGTGTCACTGGGGAAGAGAGTGCGAAGGGGGAGAGACCAGTGAGGAGAATGGGAATCAAAAGACGCTGCTTCCTTCCACCTGGGTAAAAATGCCAACCTGCTTGCATAGAAGAAAAGTCCCTGACAGACAACAGCAGGGTAATAATAATTTTTAAAAAATGTATCTATAACCCATATTATAAAAATAAAATGTTACAAACAAAATTGTGTAAAATCAGATTATCAAGGATGAGAGAAACCTTGTGCCCCCCCCCCCCCAAAACTCAAAGCCACTTAATCCAAATAATGGCTTTGCTGCAGCTTCTCCGAGATTATTTCTGTTGCGTATGGGATTCGCTCGTCTGGATGTGGCTATTCGGATCAGCGTCTCTCCTCTATAAAAATTTGTCGTGAAATAGCGATTTGCCATACGAAATTTAAACTAAAAGACATCAGGGAGCACCAGTTACATTTCACATGAAGAGGGAGCCAAGCTACACATTTTTTACGGGAATTTAATAACTATGAAGATAGAGGAGAAAACCTTCATTAATATAGTCTCAGCCCTGAAATTAAGTGACGCTGGAAACGACAGAAGAGACCCCTTTTCCTTCCAAAAATGCTGAAGCTGAGATGGTTCATGATTTTGCAAACGAACAACATACATGGACAAAGAAACCACAACTGGTATTCAGTGCCCTTATCTAACACTTGTCTGAGTGAAAGAAATGTTTTCCTCCTGGCCAGTGGCGTAGCCAAGGGTGGGCCTGGATGGGCCCAGGCCCATCCACTTTGGGCTTAGGCCCACCCAGTAGCAGATTGTAAGCTCTTTTGAGCAGGGACTGTCTTTTCTTCATGTTAAATTGTGAATCGCTGCGTACAACTGGTAGCACTATAGAAATGATTTGTAGTAGTAATAGTAGCACACCTATGATGTGGCTGACAGGGATCCCTAAGCCTCACCAGCCAAAAACTCCCAACAACTGTCCCTCCTCCATACCTTGTAAATAGCAGATCTTCGCCTGCAGCGAGCAGCAACTGATACATACTATTCGCACCGGCCCCACAGCCTCTCCTCTGATGTATTTCCACCTATGCGAAAACAGGAAGTTGCATCAGAGAGAAGGCTGTGGGGCCAACATGAGCAGTGTGTATTAGTTGCTGCTTGCGAGGGAGGGAGGATGTTTGAGAGACCAAATGGCATGCAGGCGAGAGAGGGAGAGACCAAATCACTTGTGAGACAGGGCAAAGTTATTCTGGCCACTCATCCTGGGCCCAGGCCCACCCAAAATTGGGTGTCTGGCTACGCCCCTGCGAGTCCTGGCTTGAATCCACTGAGATACATCAGGAAACAGTAGGCAGGGGCATAGCTACGGGTGGGCCTGGGTTAGGGTTACCATATGGCTCCAGAAAAAGGAGGACAGATTGAGCCAGTCTGGGTTTTACTTCCATTGCTGTCAATGGAAGCAAAACCCAGACTTGGTCAATGTGTCCTCCTTTTTCTGGAGCCATATGGTAACCCTAGCCTGGGTGGGCCCAGGCCCACCCAAACTCGGTTCATGCCCACCCAGTCTCTGTGACCGCCAGTTGATGCTTGTCTCCACAGCCTTATTCAGTCATGTGCAGTTGTGCAAGGCAGCCTCCAAGGCAGCAGTGGCGTAGGAAGGGGAGGGGGCGGTCCGCCCCAGGTGCATGCCGCTGGGGTGTGTCGGCTCCGCTGGTTCCCTGCTCCCTCTGCCCCGGAACAGCCACCATGGAACTCACCTCCACATGTCCCCCACAGCTTACAGCTTACAGTTCCACTTTACAGGTACTGGGCCTCTCCCTATTAGGCTCACAGTCCTACTGTTGTACCTGGAGCAACGGAGGGTTACGTGACTTGCCCAGAGTCACATGGAGCTGCAGAGGCACTTGAAGCTGGTTCCCCAGGATCTCAGGCAGCGGTGAGAACGTAACCCAGTTCCCCGGGTCTGCAACCCACTACACTAACCATTAGGCCACAGTGCTTGAGCCAGGCAATACTAGCTCTTACCCCCTCTGAGGAACTGGGAAGTCAGTAGGACAGTCAACAAGGGCTGTGTTTTTTTGTTCAGGAGCTGTAGAAGTTTTCTTCTCCCATCTGGGCTTTGTCAGATTCTGTAGTATTTTGGCTTGGAAACTACAGATACCCTGGTCTACAGAACAGATGAGACACAGGTACTCGCTTCTTCTAGTATTAGCCCAAAGGTAACAAGGTGGCTCCCCTACTTCCAGCCTCACACCATAGGCAAGGAGCAGCAGGTCAGATGTTTGGGTGGCACTTCTAAGTCCTGTCTGTAAAAGAAACAGATGTGTTGACTCGGTTAGTACAACACTGCGTTAAGTATGTCTTCTGTGTCTAAAAGACTGGAGACATTTTGTTGAAGAGCTTTCCCTGTTCCATGGGTCAGGGCTCAGGAGGCTGAAGCCAACAGACCAAATTCAAAGGTAGGAGCTCCCTTATATGTTTTCCTAACTTTCCCTTCAGGACTGAAACTGCTCCTAACTCTTCAACTTTCACCAAGTAGGAGCTGGGACACCCCCATTTCAGCTCACTGAAAAGTACCCTTCTGCATGGCAACCAGTGAGATCAGCAACTTCCTTTACGTCTATACCAGACCAGTCCAGGTCGAATGGGTTATGTCCATCTACCAGCAGATGGAGACAGAGAAAATAGTTCCAAGTGAATCACCCTTAAGGGCATCATGCAGTCTGAAGTGTGCAGTATTTTGCTGTGTCTCCAAGCGGATGGTGGATGAACAGTGCGGCTCTTGCTTGGTGCTTGACTGTAGCTCCTGATCCAGATGTCTGTTGAGCTGGATAGATTTGCTCTATTTGGAAGTTCTTTCTGAGCTTGGATGAAACTCAGTGGTCAAGGGTCCATTATCCCCAGCCTGAGTGACACCCGGTGGTGCCAAGTTCCTCACCCGGCTACGCTTCCTTCTTGTGAGGCAACTATACGGAGTGAACTGAGGCCAACCCTTCTCCTATCATTCGCTCTTCTGAGCCTCAAGTTATTGCGTCTTCCTTCTCCTAACTTTCTATTGCTGAGGTAAGTGAAGATTTCTTGCACTCTGTTTTTTTGCTGGGTTTCCTTCACTTCTGCAGCTTTTACAGACCTTTTTTTCTGCATAGCTTTCAACAACAGAATACCAGAGGGGAGCCTCCTTTGCAGGGCTCTTTATCTATGAATTTTTTATCTAGTGGATAATTCTTACCTTGGTAGCACTGTGCCACACCTCTCACCTGTTCTCTGTGGTCTTCAGCAACATTCAAGGAGGTTTAATACAGTGTTGCCAGGTGGAAAATTTTTTTCCCACCCAATCCAGCATAAAAACCGCCCAAAACCCGCCCAAACTCAAACCCCGCCCCTGACACCCCCACCCCCGCATCATCACCCCCGCCCCCGCCGTCATCACCCCGCCCCCGTCGTCACCGGCCCCGCCTCCCCCGTCACCGACCCCGCCTCCCCCGTCATCGGCCCCGCCTCCCACATCATCGGCCCCGCCCAAAACGTCACTAACCCCGCCCAAACACGTCACTAACCCCGCCCAAACACGTCACTAACCCCGCCCCCGCGGCCGAAAAAGCCGCCCAAAAAACCGCCCTGAAGCCCAAAAAGCAGCCCAAAAAACCGCAACCCGCTGCAGGCAAAAATTTCCCGCGGCGGGTTGCGGAAAACCGCCCAATTGGGCGGGAAAACCGCCCATCTGGCAACCCTGGTTTAATAGACAAGAGTGGAAATGAGACTAATCTCTGTTTCCACTCCCCCACATAGCCGTCATATCTAGTACACCCAAAACAAAGCAAGCAAACCTACGAGCTGCTGCAAGGAGGTTTAATAGACAGGAGTGGAAGTGAGCCTATCTAGTCCACTGTAAGCGAGGAAGCCAATTTGGTAAATCTCTGTTTCCACTACCCCCCCCCCCAAGCAGCCGTCATCCAGTACACTCAAAACAAAGCAAGCAGACCTATGAGCTGCTGCAAGGAGGTTTAATAGACAAGAGTGGAAGTGAGCCTATCTAGTCCACTGTAAGTAAAGAAGCCAATTTGGTAAATCTCTGTTTCCACTCCCCCTGAAGCCGTCATCCAGTACACTCAAAACAAAGCAAGCAAACCTATGAGCTGCTGCAAGGAGGTTTAATAGACAGGAGTGGAAATGAGATTAATCTCTGTTTCCACTCCCCCACGTAGCCGTCATATCTAGTACACTCAAAACAAAGCAAGCAAACCTATGAGCTGCTGTGGGGAAGGTTTAATAGACAGGAGTGGAAGTGAGCCTATCTAGTCCACAGTAAGCATGGAAGCCAATGTGGTTAATCTCTGTTTCTACTACCCCTAAGCAGCCGTCATTCAGTACACTCAAAACAAAGCAAGCAGACCTATGAGCTGCTGCAAGGAGGTTTAATAGACAAGAGTGGAAGTGAGCCCATCTAGTCCACTGTAAGCAAGGAAGCCAATTTGGTAAATCTCTGTTTCCACTCCCCCTGAAGCTGTCATTGCCATACACTCAATTCACAGCAAGCAAACCTATGAGCTGCTGCAAGGTTTAATAGACAGGAGTGGAAGTGAGCCTATCTAGTCCACTGTAAGTGAGGAAGCCAATTTGGTTAATCTCTGTTTCCACCCCCCCCCCCTCCCAAGCAGCCATCATCCAGTACACTCAAAACAAAGCAAGCAAACCTATGAGCTGCTGCAAGGAGGTTTAATAGACAAGAGTGGAAATGAGATTAATCTCTGTTTCCACTCCCCTGCGTAGCCGTCATTCAGTACACTCAAAACAAAGCAAGCAAACCTATGAGCTGCTGGAAAGAGGTTTAATAGACAGGAGTGGAAGTGAACCTATCTAGTCCACTGTAAGTGAGGAAGCCAATTTGGTTAATCTCTGTTTCCACCCCCCCCCTCCCAAGCAGCCGTCATCCAGTACACTCAAAACAAAGCAAGCAAACCTATGAGCTGCTGTGGGGAAGGTTTAATAGACAGGAGTGGAAATGAGATTAATCTCTGTTTCCACTCCCCCACGTAGCTGTCATATCTAGTACACTCAAAACAAAGCAAGCAAACCTATGAGCTGCTGTGGGGAAGGTTTAATAGACAGGAGTGGAAGTGAGCCTATCTAGTCCACTGTACGCAAGGAAGCAAATTAGAACAATTTAACTTTCCCCTTCCCAACGCAGCCGTCATCCAGTACACTCAAAACAAAGCAAGCAAACCTATGAGCTGTTGCATCCACATCATTCTTTGTTGTTGGTCCATCTGTAACAAGTCTAAAGCTGTTTCAGTTGGAAAGGCAGTGCCTTAAAAGATGGAGGACAAAAGATTTTTTTTCAACTTATTAGACAGCTCTTTAATTTATTTGAAAGCTTCCCATAGATATAAATATCATGAAATAATTGAATATCACTAAACCAGCTAGTAGAAACAGAAATTTTAAACTCTGTATTTTGTGTTCATTTTTCTACACTAAAATCTAAATAAATAAATAAATGCACTGTTTATAATACAGATGGCCAGATTTCAGTGAAGATATCCTGTTTCCTGATGAGTTCATCTTAACTGTTGTTGTAATCTGCCTTGGGAAGCCTGGTGTTATAAAGATGATGGAATAAATTGAACTTTCCTTTCTTTGGGGCACATGGAATCACATAATCATCTGTTTTGTAGACGTTTACCTTTTAGATACACCAATGGATCATTGTGTTTTGAGCATGTTTCAGGGGCAAGTGGTTTGAGAAGTCAAAATAAAAATAAATATTTTGTTTCATGCAGATCTCTTTTGTTTAAACATAACTAAATGCTCTATAAGCCCCTAACGCAGTCCATTGGTTTTCTTATATTTTGTTCTTGTGATGACTTATATTGTACCAAAACTGAAAACTCTTCTCTCTATCTGGTCAGTAATAAAAGGAGCTCATTGTGAACACTATCCACCCTAAAAGGTTGTTTTGTGGCTGTACATGAAGAATTGTGATGTTGAATAAATAAGTGTATGTTTGTGTCCGTAGACATGCATCCAAAGTTTATATAATCCAAGAAATCCAGTGAATCGTTTTTAACTTATTAGTGGAACATAACCACAGAGGCATGGTATGGTTGCATTTTTAATGTGGTAACACTAGGGCCCAGCTAAGGAACAGGTTATTTTGAGTTAGTCTTCATTGGACCAAGCTTGCTTTTCCTTTGTCATCACTATCCAGCTGGATAGGCAGTGTCTTAAAAGGTGGAGGATAAAGGATTTTTTTTTTTTACATTTAAATCACACATGATCCCAAGCAAAGCCAGGTTCAATGTGTCTTACATTTGAAAATAACAGTGAAACAGAATAATAGAATTTAGTTATATCATGGGATTAAATAGATGGATGTGTCTGAAACATTTAACACAGTTGAATGTGTTCTCCACCACCGCCAACTCCAGGCTCCGCTCATTCTGCCTCGCCTTACCCTATGCTTGGAACAACCTTCCTGAGCCCTTACGCCAAGCCCCCTCCCTGCCCGTCTTCAAGTCTTTGCTTAAAGCCCACCTCTTCAATGCTGCGTTCGGCACCTAACCCTTACTGTTCAGTGAATCCAGACTGCCCCAATTTGACTGCCCCTATCGGACCAACTGTTAACTTGTCTATTAGATTGTAAGCTCTTTGAGCAGGGACTGTCTCTCTTTGTTAAATTGTACAGCGCTGCGTAACCCTAGAAACACTCTAGAAATGTTAAGTAGTAGTAGTAGTAGTAGATTAGCATATATACCCAACTGGGCATTTAAAAGTTTATCCTTTAATGATGCCACATGTTCAGAAATCATAGCCATAAGTATAGACAGTTATTCAAAGATAGATTATCACACGTACACGCCAGAACAGGCATCAATCACATTGCAAAAGTAAACAACAATTTCTACACAGTTCATTCAAATTTAATACCTAATTGCTCAACCACCTTTAGGATTCACCTTTGATTTTAAACAGCAAAACCATGTGCATGTAAAGACTGGATAAACAAATGAAAACAATGTTTAAAGCAAATGCCCTTAATATGTAATACTTGGTAGCAATATTCACATAGCAAGCAGCCTGAACCAACAGATTTATTTTCCATTGAACATAATTAACTTTGCATGAAGTTGGCAGCTAAATAGTGTGCTGAACTGGACAATGTTGTCACAGACTGACTCTGGACTTCTGCATGAAGGTAGCTCTGCCCTCATTATTCAATATCTGTCTTTTAAATAATGGTAATAAAAATATCAAGTGCATTTTTATAATATACCACTGCAATCCACAAAACAAAAGGAGCAAGCTCCCACAAATCATCTTTCTCTTTTGATCTAGGCACAGTAAAAATAAAAGATTTTAAATACTCCTAGGTTTCAACCTAATTCATGTTTAATGTGGGATATAACTGCCATGAATAAGTAAATAAATGAATAGATAGAAACTCTGAATGTTCAGCACCTGATTCTCATAACAAGATGTCTGTTTTAGTGGCTCTTTACCAGGAGAAAAAAAAATCTTTGCATGAATATAACACATGTTAGGGTGTCCCTATAACCAGCCCCTCCAAATGACAGACTGATTACGATTTATAATAAATGACTACTGTACCTATGAAAAGTTATTCCATTATGATACTTCCTCTGTGTACATCCATATGCTGCATAAGGGAGGGGAAAGGGAAAGGGGACTTGATATACTGCCTTTCTGTGGTTTTTCCAACTGCATTCAAAGTGGTTTACATAGTATATACAGGTCCTTGTTGTACCTGGTACAATGGAGGGTTAAGTGACTTGCCCAGAGTCACAAGGAGCTGCAGTGGGAATAGACCCACTTCCCCAGGATCAAAGTCCACTGCACTAGCCACTAGGCTACTCCTCCACTCATTCCACCAATAAGAACCAACCTCATCAGTGATGTCACAATGGCTTGATTGCCCGATACTTGGCTCACTTGTGATGTCATAAGGGAAAGGGAAATGGGACTTGATATACCGCCTTTCTGAGGTTTTTGCAACTACATTCAAAGCGGTTTACATATATTCAGGTACTTATTTTGTACCAGAGGCAATGGAGGGTTAAGTGATTTGCCCAGAGTCACAAGGAGCTACAGTGGGAATTGAACTCAGTCCCCCAGGATCAAAGTCCACTGCACTAACCACTAGACTACTGCTCCACTCCATTCAGCAGGCATGTTTGAAAATATAAGTTCCCTACTTTGTAGTACAGGCCTGTCTTGAAGAGCTAAATCCTCTGACTCAGTGGGGTACATAGTAGATGACGGCAGAAAAAGACCTGCATGGTCCATCCAGTCTGCCCAACAAGATAAACTCATATGTGTATACCTTACCTTGATTTGTACCTGCCTTTTTCAGGGCACAGACCGTACAAGTCTGCCCAGCAGTATTTCCCGCCTCCCAACCACCAGTCCCGCCTCCCATCACCGGCTCTGGCACGGACCGTATAAGTCTGCCCTCCACTATCCTCGCCTCCCAACCACCAACCTCTCTTCCCCCACCTGCTCCGCCACCCAATTTCGGCTAAGCTTCTGAGGATCCATTCCTACTGCACAGGATTCCTTTATGCACATCCCACGCATGTTTGAATTTCGTTACCGTTTTCATCTCCACCACCTCCCGCGGGAGGGCATTCCAAGCATCTACCACCCTCTCCGTGAAAAAATACTTCCTGACATCTTTTTTGAGTCTGCCCCCCTTCAATCTCATTTCATGTCCTCTCGTTCTACCGCCTTCCCATCTCCGGAAAAGATTTTTTTGCGGATTAATACCTTTCAAGTATTTGAACGTCTGTATCATATCACCCCTGTTCCTCCTTTCCTCCAGGGTATACATGTTCAGGTCAGCAAGTCTTTGTTCATACGTCTTGGAACGCAAATCCCATACCATTCTCGTAGCTTTTCTTTGCACCGCTTCCATTTTTTTAACATCCTTCGCAAGGTACGGCCTCCAAAACTGAACACAATACTCCAGGTGGGGCCTCACCAACAACTTGTACAGGGGCATCAACACTTCCTTTCTTCTGCTGGTCATACCTCTCTCTATACAGCCTAGCAACCTTCTCGCTATGGCCACCGCCTTGTCACACTGTTTCGTCGCCTTCAGATCCTCGGATGCTATCACCCCAAGATCCCTCTCCCCCTCAGTACCTATCAGACTCTCACCGCCTAACACATAAGTCTCTCGTGGGTTTCTACTCCCTAAATGCATCACTTTGCATTTCTTCGCATTGAATTTTAATTGCCAAACCTTAGACCATTCTTCTAGCTTCCTAAGATCCCTTTTCATGCTTTCCACTCCCTCCCGGGTGTCCACTCTGTTGCAAATCTTAGTATCATCCGCAAATAGGCAAACTTTACCTTCTAACCCTTCGGCAATGTCACTCACAAATATATTGAACAGAATCGGCCCCAGCACCGATCCCTGAGGCACTCCACTACTCACCTTTCCCTCCTCCGAGCGAACTCCATTCACCACCACCCTCTGGCGCCTGTCCATCAACCAGTTCCTAATCCAGTTCACCACTTCGGGACCTATCTTCAGCCCATCGAGTTTATTTAAGAGCCTACTGTGGGGTACCGTGTCAAAAGCTTTGCTAAAATCTAAGTAGATTACGTCTATAGCACGTCGATGATTCAATTCTCCAGTTACCCAATCAAAGAATTCAATGAGATTCGTTTGGCACGATTTCCCTCTGGTAAAACCATGTTGTCTCGGATCTTGCAGCTTGTTGGCTTCTAGGAAATTCACTATCCTTTCCTTCAGCATGGCTTCCATTACTTTTCCAATAACCGAAGTGAGGCTTACCGGCCTGTAGTTTCCAGCTTCTTCCCTATCACCACTTTTGTGAAGAGGTACCACCTCCGCCGTTCTCCAGTCCCTCGGAACCTCTCCCGTCTCCAAGGTACCTCGGTTTTGCTGTCCTGTGTTGTTAATTTTTTTTTTAGGTGCTTTCTCTTTTATTTTGTGGTGTTGTGTCTTCTGGTGGAATTTCCGTCTCTAAGGATTATACTGGAAATTAAAAAAAGAGAGAAAAATTCCTTATGCAGTCGAGCTGAGAGGTATCCAGTTGGCTTAGGCCTTATTTCTCTTCTCTGTTTTCCCTGCTGGTTAGCTCATTACAGCGTGCATACCTCGGACCTTGGTCTCTCTCTTAGTGTGCACAATGCATTGGCAGAAGGGGCGTTTGCCCTGGCCAACACCTGTGGTAAGCAGAGCCAAGGTCTTTGCTGGACATCAAAGGTTTTTATGAAGGAGTCTTTAAAAAAGAAAGGCAAAGCGGGGTTCACGCTCTCCACAGCAATCGAACACAACAAGGAAATGGGGTGGAGAGAGCCCAATATCAAGAGATCAGTCACCACATATAAGGGTAAGATGCTCCAGAAAAACCTTTATTAGGACCCATAAATGTTTTTCTGGAGCATCTTACCCTTATATGTGGTGACTAATCTCTTGATATTGGGCTGTCTCCACCCCATTTCCTTGTTTTGGAGTCTTTAAAAAAGCCAGGAACTCTGTCTCGTGCTTGTGCTGTCCGGGACTCTTATGGGCTAATCGCTCCAGTTCTCTGTGCTGTGAGGCGCAGTTCCCAATAGCTAGTAGGTCCCTGCTATCGAGCTTGGCTACTACTACTACTACTATTTAGCATTTCTATAGCGCTACAAGGCGTATGCAGCGCTGGCTAGTGATTATTGTTCTTTTCTCTCGCTGTTTATTGACATCTCGTCCAGATTTTCTACGCTGGTGGCCCTCTTATCCACAGGCCACCTGTGTTAATAGGGGCAGGAACATCTATCTACTTATCATTTCTATAGCGCTACAAGGCATACGCAGCACTGTACACCATACACAGAAGACAGTCCCTGCTCAAAGAGCTTACAATCTAGTTTGCTGCATAATCCCCGCAGAGGCTTTAACTTTAACTTTACTTTGGAGATAAGTGGCTGCCTCAAGGGCTACGGAGCAGCGGCAAACGTTTTCTTGCGCTGTTGCAGCTGCCCCATATTGTGGTAGGAACTGTTCCATTATAGACTATGCCTTGGGAGTGTCTTGGTTTGCTGCCCTTGATGGCCTTCCTTCTGTTCTACACTCTTGACTGCGGCCTTGGGTGCTCTCCTCTACCAGCACCTTCCCAGCTCTACTCTGACAACCTCTTCTCTGGTGTGTACTGGCAGCTCCCTTGTCCGCATGGCTCTGGTGGCTTTCCCATATCTGTGCTAAGGTAACAGCGACCATACGTCCTTCTCGCTGCCACCGTTCACAGATGCTGCTCGGTGGCAAGGTCTGCTTGTCCCACCATGGTGTTGGTACCTTCTGGGGCCGTGTGGTAGCAGAGACTGTATTCTCTCGTGCTTCCTGGCCTCCACTTTGGTGTTGAGCCTGTCAAGGTATCTTCTGTTTGCCGGCTCAACCAGTCCCTCTTTTTCCTGCAGCATATTCTTTTCTGGGGCTACCAGGTAGATTTTGGTATGGCATACCTTGGGGCTCATAGGGAGCATTTTCTGGTTTCTTCTCCAAGACCTGTTTCTATAGGTGCTTCTTGATGGAAGTGGGCTTTTTGGATCATATTTTGTTCCAGCTAATGCCTTTCTGGCACAGCATCTCTTACCCACGGTGTTCCACAGGGACACAGACTGCCGGGGTAGTGTCCTGGCAGCACTTTACACAGCACCACTGATGGCACAGAGGGGCATAATCGAACGGGGCCGGCCATCTATAAGGGCGGCCATCTGTAATGATGGCCCAGTTAAGCAGCGTTCCCGACTGTATTATCGAAACAAGATGGTTGGCCATCTTTTGTTTTGATAGTACGTTCGGGGCCGGCCAAATCTCAACATTTGGGCCGCCCTTAGAGATCGCCAGCGTTAGAGATGGCCGTCATTGGTTTTCGCCGATAATGGAAACTAATGGCGGCCATCTCAAACCCGGCCACTGACTCCCTCCCAGCCCCTATGATGTGACGGTACATATCAGGCTCTATGGCAACTTCGGATGTTATAACCAGGTCCCAGAAGTAGCCTAATAGTCAGTGGAGTGCACTGTAGAGAAGGGGACCAAGGCCCAGAAACCACTGGTACATTTGTGGTGGAACGTGAGAGCCTTCCAAAAAACACTAAATACCTACTGAACCTGCAGCCTTAAGGGTTATTGTAGTGGTGTACAGTTGGGTACAGTAGGTTTTTGGAGGGCTCACCATACAATTTAAGGGGGTTATGGTAAGATGGCTACCTGGGAACTTTTATGTGAAGTTCACTGCTTTGCCGGGACGTCTGTGAGGCCAGTCTACTACGAATGCTGCACAATGGCTTTTTTTTTGTACATTTTTTCCTTATACTTTTTTTTTTCCAAAAATGGTCTGAGCATAAAAGTATCTAGCAGATGGCCACACAACATATGAAGCCTTAAGGTCCACCTCTGTTTGCATTGTAATAATTCATATTACAGTCAGACACAGGGACACAGTCAATTACACAGCACTTCAGAATAGACAACTCACGTCTCAAATCAGAACAGTGTTGGCCAATACGTTCTTCAATCTGATTCCACTAGACACAACTCATGTTCCCCCATCCTCACCTTAAAGGGGTGTGTTGTTTGCCTTTCATAGAGGCCATGTTTGAAACTTAAAGTTGGGCATTTTTCTGGTTTCAGAAAACATCCAAATCAGATGTAGATGTCATATCGAAAATACGATACCCCTCCATATCAATCGACTGTGGCAGGATGTTGGGCTCTATGAATACTGGTCTGACTGGGTGCGGCTTTTTAATGTTCTTCATCATCTCCTGATCTTCCAACAATGAGAACAGCCACTGAACACTGGTCATGTCTCTTTCTGTAAGGTGCAAGACCCACAGCTGCAGGAATTCTCTCCCAATATAGTTCGCTCCATAGTGACGGAGGAGTTGCGTAGGACGAAGCGTGAAGAACAGGAGGTGGATTATCAGCAGGCGCTGTCCAACATCAAACAGAATCTGTACAAGATGGAGGGGCCGGAAATGAAGGACCACATGAAGGACCAGATTCGTCAGTGGTTCATTGAGTGCCAGTGAGTATTAGCTGCAGAATTCTATGAGAGAGTGTCACATGCACATTGATGGAAGGGCTCTAGAGGAAAGCAGTCCAGAGAAAACTTTATATGCATATTGCTGGGAAGGTTCTAGAGCAGGGGCAGGCAACTCTGGTCCTCGAGAGCCGCAGGCAGGTCAGGTTTTCAGGATATCCATAATGAATATGCAGGAGATAGATTTGCATGCAGTGGAGGCAGTGCATGCAAATCCATCTCATGAATATTCATTGTGGATATCCTGAAAACCTGACCTGCTTGCGGCTCTCGAGGACTGGAATTGCCTACCTCTGTTCTAGAGGAAAGAAACATCCAGAGACACATTCATATGCACATTGATGGGAAGGTTCTAGAGGAAAGAAATATCCAGAGAAACTTTCATATTCACATGGTTCTAGAGGAAAGAAATATCCGGAGAAACTTTCATGTTCACATTGATGGGAAGGTTCTAGAGGAATGAAATAGCCAGAGAAACTTTCATATGCACATTGATGGGAGGGCTCTAGAGAAAAGAAATAGCCAGAGAAACTTTCATATTCACATTGAAGGGAAGGTTCTAGAGGAAAACAGTCCAGAGAAACTTTCATATGCACATTGACGGGAAGGTTCTAGAGGAAAACAGTCCCGAGAAAACGTCATGCATATTGATGGGAGGACTCTAGAGGAAAGAGACATTCTAGAGAAAATTTCTTATGGACATCTTAATGGGAGACCTATAGAGGACAGAGACATCCCAGAGAAACTTTCTGAGGCACAGTCTGATGGAAATCCCATAGAGGAAGGATGTACTTTGGGAAGCTTTCATATACAAACCCTGATGAGAGGGCTTTAGAGGAAAAAGATATCTCAAAGAAACTTTAATATGCATGAATGGATGGAGGGAAACAGAATCCCAGAGAGAGTGTCATGTGCACACACTGATGAGAGGGTTATAGAGGAAAGAGACATCCCAGGATACTGATGGAGGGATGTTCAGGAAAGAGAAATGACAGAGAGAGTGTGATATTCATGAGCGTCAGTGACATGATACAGAAGGCTGTGGAGATTGAGTTTCCAGATGTGTTGCTGGTGTGCTTTGTTGTGCTGTGTCGATAGGTCTGGAAAGATCAGGGCCTCTCTTACACTGGAGGTTTTTCCTTAGATTTGGTAATGAACTGCGTGTGGTCGTGATGCTCTGCTTTCCTATGCATTAATATAATATGTCATTTCACCATTTTTATTCATGGGGTTTGTGTGTTACAGTGACAATTCGGGGCGCTTTCCAGATTACCCCGAGGAGATTGATGGGGGTTCTCAGCTGATCTTTGCCGAAAAGAGTCCTCAGCAGGTAGGTAATGCTTTCATTTTGTTCAGAATTGACTGTTTAGGGGTTTAGAAATGACTGCTCACACCAGATTTCCGTACCGACACTTGTGTAAGTATTTAAAGGGTCAGTCCTTCCACTTGTACACTCAATGTACAGAATACTGTAAGGTACATGTGTCCCTTTCACTACTACACACCAGGGCCGCCGAGAGGGGGAGGCAGGGGGGACAAAATTCCCTGGGCCCGGGCTGGGCCCCCTGCATTAAAATCACAGCGCCTCTCACCGTGTGAAAGCACTGCAGGCAGCAGGGCAGCAGATCGCCTCCCTTCGGGCCTCCTTCCCTCCCTGTGTCCCACCCTCGTCTGACGTAACTTCCGCGAGGGAAGGAGGCCCGAAGGGAGGCGATCTGCTGCTGCCTGCAGCGCTTTCACACAGAGGTGAGAGGCGCTGTGATTGCAATGCAGGGGGCCCGGTGGCAGATGGAGGGGGGCGGGTGGAGGGGGTGGCAGGGGCAGGGCCCCAGGGGCAGCCCTGCCCCGGGCCCGGCCCAGTCTCTCGGTGGCCCTGCTACACTCTATGTCTGATCTTCAAGGCCCTTAAAGGAAATGGCCCCTGAAGAATAGGATGATCCCCTACACACCTCCAAGGACACTAAGGTCCTCCCAAGCAGTAACCCTAACCACACCCTCTCCAAAAGACATTACATGATGTGATACCCGCAAGTAAGCCTTCTCCGGAGTAGCCCCCACACTCTGGAATGCATTGCCTGAAAGGCTCCTCTTAACACAAGACTATCTCTACTTCAGGAAGCAGGTGAAAGCTTGGCTCTTCAACCAAGCCTTTAACGGAAGAAGTAACTAACTTGTTAGTCTCACTCACACACACACACAAGGAGTGACTCGGGCTGCACATACTGCAGCGGGACATGTTTTACCTGGCGAGCGATTTGGCCGGCGCCAAGCGTATTTCGAAAATACGCTTGGCTCCGCTCGCTCGCGGAGCTGGGCCCGAAGATGGATGGCCATCTATTTGGCCAGCGCCGTTCAATTATGCCCCTCCACGTAGAAGAATCCAGGGTTCTGTGCCTAATAGAGATGTTGGGATTGACACCAAGTAAAATGTGAGCTAAATGGATGTGACCCAATTTGGTCTTGTGGAGAGGCGCTCAGTGTTATTCTGTATACCGTGTGGAAATTGAAGCTTATTCTACAAAATTTCGGCGTACTTTAGAGAATACGGCCAGGCATGATTTTTCAGTTGTCGTGTATAGAGTCTACCCTAACTTTAGGTGAGGTTTAAAGAATAGTGCTAAGACAGTTTTTTCTGCACTGACTTTTTAATTAATTAATTAATTTATTTGTTTGTTGCATTTTTTATCCCACATTTTCCCACCTATTTGCAGGCTCAATGCGGCTTACATTGTTCCGTCATGGCAATCGCCATTCCAGAGTGAGAGATACAAGTGGTATTACATAAAGATCAAGAGTGACAAAGTAGATTAAGCATTCAAGTATAAAGAGATCACAATACAACATAAGAGAAAGTAGTATGCATTAAAGTTTATATGATGGGTCGTTGCGATATGCCTTGTTGAAGAGGCAGGTCTTCAGTGATTTCCAAAAGTTGTTTAGGTCGTGCATTATTTTCACGTCGAGTGGTAGTGCATTCCATAGCTGCGTGCTTATGTAGGAAAAGTAGGATGCATGTTAATTTGTATTTTAACCCTTTGCAACTGGGGAAATGGAGATTCAGGAATGTGCGTGCTGATCTTTAGTGTTCCTGGGTGGTAAGTCTATGAGGTCTGACATGTAGACCGGGGCCTCTCCGTAAATGATTTTATGAACCAGAGTGCAAATTTTGAACGCAATACATTCTTTAAGTGAGAGCCAGTGTAGTTTTTCTCTTAGGGTTTTGGCACTTTCGTATTTTGTTTTACCAAATATGAGTCTGGCTGCAGTGTTTTGGGTTGTTTGGAGTTTCTTGATGATTTGTTCTTTACATCCGGCATAGATGGCATTGCAGTAGTCTAGGTGACTTAGCACCATTGATTGTACCAGACTGTGAAATATTTCCCTTGGGAAGAAAGGTTTTACTCTTTTGAGTTTCCACATCGATTGGAACATTTTCTTTGTTGTATTCTTCACATGGCTTTCAAGTGTGAGATTTCGGTCAATTGTAACTCCAAGAATTTTCAGGCTGTCTGAGACGGGAAAGGTATAGTTTGGTGTGATTTTGGCTCCGTATTTAGAATCTGACCCAAAACATCTAGGAAACGGTGATTTTCGAAGCAAAAAGAGAGATTTTTTTCAGGTTCAAAAGTGGCCACGTTCACCACTTGATGTTTGGGCATTTTCAGCAAAACTTGCCAAATCGGATTTGGACGTCTTGACCTCAGGTCTGCATTACTGTTTGCACTGCTGCCACACGACACCTATTCCACTGTGATCTTTGCTGCCCACCTGTCACGTCAGCTATTGTTAACGAATTTTTTGTTCACTTTTACCTCTTTAATTTGCATATTCTTTGAACGGTCCTGCTATGATTTCTAAATGATTTATTCAATGTCAGTAGTTTTATTTATTTATATGTCATTTTCAGTTTTTTATTTATCCTAAATACCAGACAACGAAACTCTTCCAGAACTAGACAAAACCGAACTCTCTATACCTGACTGCTTCAGTAACGCTATCACTAACGAACGTTAACACACTACCGCCTTATTTCTCACGCCGAAATGAACTGATTATCTAATTTAATCTATAATTTACTCTACCGTCTATGTACTTAATGGAATACCACTATGTATTTCTCATTCCGGAAATGGCGATCGCCACTACGGCATAATGTAAGCCACACTGAGCCTGCAAAAAGGTGGGAAAATGTGGGATACAAATGCAACAAATAAATAAATAAATTAGTATGTGATTATAATTTTCTAGTTTTTCTCCCACAGTTTTGCCTCTGACGCAGCCTTTTTGATGCAACATGGCCACGTCAGGCATAAGTTTATTCTTGGCTGAATTAAAGTCTTTGCCATTATTATCCACGTTGTTGTTCTGCTGTATTTGCATCGCAGATCTTCTGCCTCTCTTGTCTTTTCTTGTGTGTATATATACATATATATGAGTATGTGGGTGTGCATGTGTTGTGGGCTTGTGTATATATGTGCAACTGCTTGTGTGTGTATTTGTGTGCTTGTGTGTATGTATACTGTATGTGTGTGTGTAGGAGATGTGCTCATGTGTGCATGTGCTGTGTGCTTGTTTATATATGTGCAAGTGTGTGTGTGTGTATGTATGTGCTTGTGTGTGTATCTGTGTGTGCATTTGGTTTGTGTGCGTGTGTTGTGTGCATGTGTGTATGTATGTGCTTGTGTGTGTATGTATGTGCTTGTGTGTGTATCTGTGTGTGCATTTGCTTTGTGTGCTTGTGTATGTATGTGCATGTGTGTCTGCATGTGTGTGTGTGAATGTGTGTATATGTGCTTTTGTGTATGTATGGGCTTATGTGTATGTGTGTGCTTTGTGTGTACACTTGTGCACCCCTGTTTGTGACACATTCATGATTACAGTCCAAGCCCGTGAATAGAGTCGGCAATCCGAAGAGCCTGTCCTGCATCCTCTGGGAAGGTGCTAAAGGCCCTTACTGACCCCACTTTCATTTTCTCCTCCCCTTCCTCTCCCCTCCCCTCCCCCTGTCCCTGAACCCTCCAACTCACAGGTAAAAGAGGAAATGCAGAAAATGGAAGAAGAAAAACAGGCTAAGAAGGAAAAGAAAAAGGAGAAAAAGGAGGCAAAAGCCAAAGGAAAGCAGAAGGGGGAAAAAGTGAGTTACCATTCAAAAGCTTCTCCGCCTAGAAATATACCCAGAATGATACACCCTCACTGATGTGTACCTGTAATATACCCAGAGTGCTACACCCTCACTACTGTGTACATGTTAAATACCCAGATTCATACACCCTCACTGCTGTGTACCACTCCCCACTGCTCATTTCGGACTCTGAGCAACATGATGGGACTTCTCGCATCTACAGGAGAAGTTCCAACCTGCTGCTGAGATCTAGAAACAAGGAGTGGGGAGCGGGGAGCAGCAGCAGTCTATTTACTTGGCTGGCAGGGCTCAGCATCCTACTACTACTATTTAGCATTTCTATAGCGCTACAAGGCATATGCAGCGCTGCACAAACATAGAAGAAAGACAGTCCCTGCTCAAAGAGCTTACAATCTAATAGACAAAAAATTAATAAAGTAAGCAAATCAAATCAATTAATGTGAACGGGAAGGAAGAGAGGAGGGTAGGTGGAGGCGAGTGGTTACAAGTGGTTACAAGTCAAAAGCAATGTTAAAGAGATGGGCTTTCAGTCTAGATTTAAAGGTGGCCAAGGATGGGGCAAGACGTAGGGGCTCAGGAAGTTTATTCCAGGCATAGGGTGCAGCGAGACAGAAGGCGCGAAGTCTGGAGTTGGCAGTAGTGGAGAAGGGAACAGATAAGAAGGATTTATCCATGGAGCGGAGTGCACGGGAAGGGGTGTAGGGAAGGACGAGTGTGGAGAGATACTGGGGAGCAGCAGAGTGAGTACATTTATAGGTTAGTAGAAGAAGTTTGAACAGGATGCGAAAACGGATAGGGAGCCAGTGAAGGGTCTTGAGGAGAGGGGTAGTATGAGTAAAGCGACCCTGGCGGAAGATGAGACGGGCAGCAGAGTTTTGAACCGACTGGAGAGGGGAGAGGTGACTAAGTGGGAGGCCAGCAAGAAGCATCCCCACCAACAAAGTAAAAGAGAATTCAGGAGGGGGCCCAAACCCACATTTAAGAATTTTGGGAGCCAGTTGTTAAAGTAGCCATGGGTGGAGGGGAGGCCTACTTTAATAACTAGCTCCCAAAATTCTTAAAAACTTAACAACCGGCTCTTGTGAGTCCGCTCCAGCACACCACTGCCTGTATGCCTTTCCTACCTAGCTTTGTTCCTGTGAGTCTTGTCCGTGAATCCTTATTCCTGTATGCCTTGTTTCTGAACCTTGTTCCTGAAAGCTTTGTTCCTGCAAACCTTGATCTTAAAGCCTTGCTCCTGTAGCATTGTTTCTGACTAACCATGTTCCTGTGAGCCTTGCTCTTGAGTTTCTGCCTTGTTTCCTGCCTAGTCTTGTTCCTTTGTGTCTTGTCCATGAATCCTTATTCCTGTGTGCCTTGTTTCTGGACCTTGTTCCTGTAAGCCTTGATCCTGCAAACCTTGTTCCTAAAGCCTAGCTCCTGTAGCAGGGGCGTAGCCAGACTTCGGCGGGAGGGGGGTCCAGAGCCTGAGGTGAGGGGGCACATTTTAGCCCTCCCCGGCGCCGCCGACCCCCCCTGCCATTGCCAACTTTGCCCCCCCCCCCACCAACCCTCCCAACCCCCCTCTCGCCGTGGACCATCTCAACCCCCCCCTCCTGCCGCCAACCCGCCATCGCCTACCTTTGCTGGCAGGGGACCCCAACCCTCGCCAGCCAAGGTCCTCTTCTTCTCGCAAAAGGCTTCCTTCTATTTCTGACATCCTCAGGATGTTAGAAACAGAAGGACGCCCTTTGCAAGAAGAAGAGGACCTCGGCTGGCAGGGGTTGTGGCCCCCACCAGCAAAGGCAGGAGACGGTGATGGCGGGTTGGCGGCGGGTCATCGGCAGGGGGGTCCAGGGCCAAATCTACGGGGGCCCAGGCCCCCAGGCCCGTCGTAGCTATGCCACTGTCCTGTAGCATTATTTCTGACTAACCATGTTCCTGTGAGCCTTGCTCTTGAGTTTCTGCCTTGTTTCCTGCCTAGTCTTGATCCTTTGTGTCTTGTCCATGAATCCTTGTTCCTGTGAATCCTGTACAGAACATGCAAGTTCCCTCCTCTGTGCCTTTGTTTGGTAACCCCCTGTGGAAACATTTGTTCGATATTTCCGCTAGCGCCAGAAATGGCGCGTTCTAAGGGCGGAACTACCCCGGCAGAAGTTCCAGTTTGCTGTGCGGCAGCCCTTTAGTAAAAGGTCCCCTCTGCCATCTGATGACACAGCTAAAGTTGTGAAGGGGCCTCGGTTTGGGCCTCAGTTTCTTCATATTCTGAAAGTGGCTTTGATAGTTGAGCATTTCTGTACTTGGTTTTTTCCCCAGTATTTTATTACTTGGTTGGACTTTTTGAGAACAGTGTTGTTGGGTTACACATACTTTAGAATTCAGCAGACCAAACGGATTTAGGGAGCACCGTTTAGAGAGCTCTTCGTTGGTTGTCCATCCCTTCCAGAGCCCAATTTAAGGATATGTCTTTGGCTTTTAAGGCCCTACATGGAATGGGCTCACAAGATTTACCGAAAAATTGAAATGCACAAGCTGTCACACTTGTCGAGATCTGTCTCTGATGATCAACTCTGCAGTCTTTTCTACAGGTGATTCGTTTGACATGAAGTAGACGTGAGACTCTTACCTGTCCAGCATCCCTACTGTGAATTGTTTTTTTCAGGAAAGCTTTTGTTAGAGGTTAATTATTTAAACTTTGGTTTTTGCTCAAAGTTTCATCTGTGCTCTCGGGCTTTTGATTAGTGGTTGCTTCTCTATGGGATACCTTGTGAAGGATCTCTAAATTAATTATGTTTATGGTACTGTTAAATTATATTCTGTGTTTATTTTCTATTCTGGAGTTATGATTTCAATTAGTGTAGACTGCCTTGAGCCATGGTTAGACATTTTAAGAAATACATAATTAAAATACCGTAAGCTTGTTGCTAAAGCCGAACCTTGGGGTGAGTGATCATGAACCATTCTTGTCCAATTTACCTGAAAACTTCATCAACTTAGCGTGAAGGATGCCTGGTGGTAAGGGCTGTCCTGGGGAGCGGTCTGGGTCTCCAGACGATATCATGGACGGATGATAGATCCATCAAAGCAGTTCCAGATGTTTCCTGACACTGCAAATCCAAATTCTTTGTGGCTGCTAAGAGAGAGAGAAGCGCTGAGAGCAATTTCATGCTTGTTAAAATCCGGCTTCTTTGCTAAGTAGATGTTTCTCAGTTGTTGGCAGATGTGTTTCCAGTACATTGCTAATAGGAAAGAAACAGGCCTGTAGCTATGTGGTACTTGTTCTGATTTTTCAAGCCTGAACAGAACTGTAACGTTTTCTTATTTCTAGGTCCTAAAATTGTACCTCCTCGGTCAGTGGTTCCCAAACCTGACTTAAGGGACTCTCCAAGCAGCTGGCTTTTCTGGTTATCCACAATGAATTTCCATGAGAGAATTATGCATGTTGAGAGTCTCCAGGGACCGGTGAGGGAACCGTTGACTTAAATGAACGACAGTAAATGGACTAACCAACCATCTTTGCTTAAATCACAAGTTCTTTATGAACCCAGGATACATGTTTTCATTTCCATCAGGTTTTTACCACAGGGTACAGTGTGCTCATAGCTCATAATGTGGAAATCTGTGGGGTACCGAGGTTCCCCAGGAGTGGTGTAGACAGTGAGTGATGTCAGCCCATCCCCAGGGTTTGGGTTCCTTGATCAGAAGATATATAGCTTATCCGACATTGCTGACTGGATGTCCAACCGCCACCTGAAACTGAACATGGCCAAGACCGAACTTCTTGTTTTCCCACCCAAACCCACTTCTCCTCTCCCTCCACTCTCTATCTCGGTTGATAACACCCTCATCGTCCCCATCTCATCTGCCCGCAACCTCGGTGTCATCTTCGACTCCTCCCTCTCCTTCTCTGCACATATCCAGCAGATAGCCAAGACCTGTTGCTTCTTCCTCTTTAACATTAGCAAAATTCGCCCTCTCCTCTCGGAACACACCACCCGAACTCTCATCCACTCTCTCATTACCTCTCGCCTTGACTACTGCAACCTACTCCTCACTGGTCTCCTACTTAGCCATCTATCCCCCCTTCAGCCCGTTCAAAACTCTGCTGCACGCCTTATCTTCCGCCTGGACCGATACACTCATATCACTCCTCTCCTCAAGTCACTTCACTGGCTTCCGATCAGGTACCGCATTCAGTTCAAGCTTCTGCTTCTAACCTACAAATGCACTTGATCTGCAGCCCCTCCTTACCTCTCAACCCTCATCTCCCCTTACGTTCCTACCCGTAACCTCCGCTCTCAGGACAAATCCCTCCTTTCATACCCTTCTCCACCACCGCCAACTCCAGGCTCCGCCCTTTCTGCCTCGCCTCACCCCATACGTGGAACGGACTCCCTGAGCTCATACGCCAGGCCCCCTCCCTGCCCATCTTCAAATCATTGCTCAAAGCCCACCTCTTCAATGTCGCCTTCAGCACCTAACCACTACACCTCTACTCAGGAAACCTAGACTGCCCCAACTTGACATTTCGTTCTTTTAGATTGTAAGCTCCTTTGAACAGGGACCGTCCTTCTTTGTTAACTTGTACAGCGCTGCGTAACCCTAGTAGCGCTCTAGAAATGTTAAGTAGTAGTAGTAGTAGTAGGTGTGTTGACTTTCAGGAGAGCTAATCTGAGGAGAGGAGAGGGCTTCGGGGGCATGGCG
Organism: Microcaecilia unicolor; assembly: GCF_901765095.1. Classification (NCBI taxonomy): domain Eukaryota; kingdom Metazoa; phylum Chordata; class Amphibia; order Gymnophiona; family Siphonopidae; genus Microcaecilia; species Microcaecilia unicolor. The sequence goes on from NC_044031.1 coordinate 2,737,082, forward strand.
TAATTTTGCAATTCATATATGCACCAGGGCAAGGGCTTGTGGGAAGCCTGAGGAAGGATAATGTAACCCTAGGATGCCAACCTGAGAATTTGGAAACTCAGAATTAAGAATATTCCTTAATGTTCCTTTGTTCGACCCTGTTCTTCCTTGTGAGCCATGGTCAGTATCTTATGGGGTGCTGAATATACTGGAGGGATCAGTGTTTCTGATCAATCTGGTAAAGAATTTGTTCAGAGAGAGAGAAGGAGAGGAGATGAAGCTTGTTAATACTCCCCTCACAAGTGTCTCAGTTGCTCCTTGTTTTTCTAAGGTGTCCAGGGGTCTCCCTACTGTCTTTTCTGTAGAATCCGCTTCCGTTCTGATCTGAGCCATGGAGGTGAACACGTGAGGTATTCTCTGGATTTTATGGATGCATTTTGAGGTGGCAGATCAATGAAATCCAACATGTATTCAGCTGCTAAACCATGTATTATTTTATAAATGAATGTACAGGTTTTAAAGATTATTCTAGCTTTGACCAGAAGCCAGTGTAGTTTGGAGAGAAGGGGAGAAGCTTTGTCGAATTTTGAAGTTCTGAGTGCAAGTTTTGCGGCCGTGTTTAAGGTACTTTGCAGTTTTTTTAGTTAAAAATTCTTGTTCCCCAGGTAAACTGCATTTCAGTAGTCCAGTTGAACAGAATGTATTGGATTCTAATTCTTTTTAACTTCCATAACGACCTGAAGGTCATGGTTGTCTTCTGTTAATAGTTGGTCTATAATGATTCAAAGTATTTTCAGAGACGTTTCCAGTGGGTAAGTTATTTGGTTGATGACAAAGCTAGTCTGAGTTTGGAGGTTATTAGGATTAGTGATTATAAGAAATTTAGTTTTCTCTCTATTTAGTTTTAGATGGAAAGAGGATGCCCTAGTTCTCCACCAGGTTCGGGGTGGTCTGAATGATGTTGAGGATAACTTGTATCTGATCGTCAGCATAAATAAAAGACTGCAATCCTTGGTCTTCCAGGTGGCTAAAGGTTCTGTCATGATGTTAAAAAGGACAGGAGATATGGGAGAACCTTGGGGCTCTTTACAGTCTGGGGACCAAACAGGGGAAGTGGATCCTGACATTTTGACTTTATATGCTCTGGATTTGAGAAAGCCCATAAACCATTTGTGAACGGTTCAACAAATGCCCATCTTATCGAGAAGTTTAGATAAGATGTTGTGATCTATCACGTCAAAAGCATTGGACGTGTTGAATTGTAATAAGATGATTTTTCTTCCTGTACTTAATAATTGTCTGAATTTGGATAGTAATGTAATGAGCACTGTTTCGGCACTATAGTTAGGTCTGAAACCTGACTGAGTGTAGTATAGCAGGGAAAAGTGTGACGGATAATCCATTAACTGCTTAGCTACCAGACCTTCTGTGACCTTTACGAACTAGGGTATAGAGGCCACTGGTCTGTAATTCATTACATTGTTCCGTTTCCCTAATGGATTTTTTGGAATAGGAATTAGAATTATATTTCCCTTCTGCGTTGGGAAGGAACCGTTCTGTAGCATAGAACACATATATTCATGGAAGCTAATGATGAAAAAGTCTGGAGCTTTTGAGAAGATATAACTAGGGCATGTGTCTAAAAAGAGCATGAATATTTATTTAGGAAGGATCTGACCTCCATAGTGGAAGCAAGGTTGAAACAAGACCAAATTCTATTGGCTATTATACCTTTGTTTTAGTGAAGAATGAAGTTCTGGGACTGATAGAAGGATTAGGTCCTGTCAGACTTGCTCTGTGTTTGGTGATTTTTTTGCTCAAAGAACTTAGCTAAGTCCTTGGCTGATGGAATAGGTTCATTTGATGATTGAAGGTCTTCGGTGTTGATTAATTGTTAAGTAAATTAAATAGTTTCGTTTTGGATTTCTGACCTTTGCCAATATATATTTCGTAGTATTTATATTTGGCTTGTTTTATGGTCAATTTGTATTCCTTGATGGCTTTTCTTCATTTGATTGCACCATCTCCTTTCGAGATTCCTGCAAAGTCTCTTTGCATTTAAGATGTTCGTATCAAACCAAGGTAAAGCTTTTGACTTCTTTTTTGTCTTTGATTGTTCAGGGGCTATTCAATCTAGTGTCTTTTATGTTGTTTCCTCCTAATATTAGGTAAAGTTACTTAGGTTATCTAGTAATATATGAGAATCATCTTGTAATTTGATGCAAAATTCTGTCACATTTATTTTGCCTCTTGCTATATAGGTAGTTGGAGGTTGGAGAGTATTAACTTTATGAGACTTTTCCCTCCAGTTCAGTGTGAATGTGAGTTTTTTATGGTCTGACTAGGGTATGGGTCCCCATTTATAGTTGTCAATGAAGTGTGAATTTATAGATGGAAGTCTGAATGTAAATAGGTCTAAGTGTTGTCCTTTACAACGAGAAGAGATTGTAGAGGGACGAATAAAACTCCATAAATTTAGGAATTCATTTTAGTTCTCTGGCATGTGTATTGTTTAGGTTGTCCAGATACAGGTTTAGATCACCTAGTATGAGTATGTTTTGGGCATTTAAACATATATTGAATATGAATTCAGTGAATGTTGATTGAACATCAGCCCAATTACCAGGGTGGCAAGTAAAAGATAATAAAGCATCATATTTAATTTTGCAGGCCATGATCACAAGATTAGGTGATGAATGGTCCGATATTGTCTCAATAGAGAAAATCCCAAGAGATCTCATGAAGTAACTCAAGAACAAGGGAGAAGTGGGAACTAAAACCACGAGGAGCACACGATGTCTTGACTTAAAACAAGGTTTATTTACAAATCAAAAGCGACTCAACACAACGTTGTGTTTCGGCCAAAGGGCCTACATCAGGAGTCTGTATTCAATTTCAAACTAAAATCATCAAAAGAAAAATAAAAGTCTCAGTAAGAAAGCATGATGGTCTTAAAAAAGACCGTTGAGATATTCCGCTGCTTAATGAAGCACAAAAACAGAGTCTCGAGTACCAGCACTTTATTCCTCCGTTTCCCCACACTATAACACGCTGCTGATCAGAGTCTTTTCTCTCTTTCTACCCTAGGAAGAAGCACAAGGATTAGTGCTCAATCCCTCCAAATTCTTGCCTGATGTCACCGAGGGAGACAAGACCTACAAGAGTGAGTATGGGTGTGCGTGTGTGTCTGCAGCTGTAAGTCTCAGGGGGCAGGGTCTCCAAAAGGGTTCAACTTTGCGCATGACATGACTGTAATGAATTTCATTCCTAAGCCAGGCTTTGAACCCAGTCACTCTAACCACTAACGCTCGCTGTGATTCGTGCATCATCTTCCTTCAGACAAGCAACAAATCCAACTAGACTGGAAATATTTTTGTATCTTTCTGCCACATTTTCTTTTATCCATATGAAGTACAGAAGAATCATTTGGAATTTACAGTTTTATTATAGATTTATATATATATATTTTTTGTTCAAAAATAGAGTAGGTTCATGCTAGAGAATGGTTCTTCTGCTTTTCTGTATTTTTACATAAGTACATAAGTATTACCACACTACAACAGACCAAAGGTCCATCAAGCCCAACATCCTGTTTCCAACAGTGGCCAATCCAGGTAACAAATACTTGGCAAGATCCAAAAAAAGTTCAATACATTTTATGCTGCTTATCCCAGAAATAAGCAGTGGATTTTCCCCAAGTCAATTTAATAATGGTCTTTGGACTTTTCTTTTAGGAAGCCGTCCAGACCCTTTTTAAACTCCGCTAAGCTAACCACCTTTACCACATTCTCTGGCAACGAATTCCAGACTTTAATTACACATTGAGTGAAGAAAACTTTTCTCTGATTCGTATTGAATTTACTACTTTGTAACTTCATCGCATGCCCCCTAGTCCTAGTATTTTTGGAAAGAGTAAACAAACGATTCACATCTATCCGTTCCACTCCACTCATTATCTTATAAGCCTCTATCATATCTCCCCTCAGCTGCCTTTCAGCCTTTCCTCATAGGGAAGTCATCCTTTATCATTTTTGTTGCCCTTCTCTGTACCTTTTCTAATTCAACTATAGCTTTTTTGAGATACAACGACCAGAATTGAACACAATAGTCGAGGTGTGGTCGCTCCATGGACCAAAACAAAGGCATTATAACATCCTCACTTTTATTTTCCATTTCTTTCCTAATAATACCTAACATTCTATTTGCTTTCTCAGCACATTGGGCAGAGGATTTCAATTATCATCAACGACGACACCTAGATCCCTTTCTCGGTCCGTGACTTCCAACGCTGAACCTTGCATGACGTAGTTATAGTTTGGGTTCCTCTTTCCCACATGCATCACTTTGCACTTGCTCACATTAAACATCATCTGCCATTTAGACACCCAGTCGCCCAGTCTCCCAGTCTCGTAAGGTCCTCTTGTAATTTTTCACAATCCTCCCGTGATTTAACGACTTTGAATAACTTTGTGTCATCAGCAAATTTAATTACCTCACTAGTTACTCCCATCACTACATCATTTATAAATATGTTAAAATGCAGCGGTCCCAGCACAGACCCCTGGGGAACCTCACTAACTACCCTTCTCCATTGAGAATACTGACCATTTAACCCTACTCTCTGTTTTCTATCTTTTAACCAGTTTTTAATCCACAATAGAACACTACCTCCTATCCCATGACTCTCCAATTTCTTCTGGAGTCTTTCATGAGGTACTTTGTCAAACGCCTTTTGAAAATCCAGATACACAATATCAACCGGCTCCCCTTTATCCACATGTTTGTTCACCCCTTCAAAGAAATGTAGTAGATTGGTGAGGCAAGATTTCCCTTCAGTAAATCCATGTTGGCTTTGTCTCAGTAATCCATGCTTTTGAATATGCTCTGTAATTTTGTTCTTTATAATAGTCTTTACCATTTTGCCTGGCACCGACGTCAGACTCACCAGTCTATAATTTCCCAGATCACCTCTTGAACTTCTTTTAAATATTGACGTTACATGGGCTACCCTCCAACCTTCTGGTACTACGCTCGATTTTAAAGATAAAGTACATATTACTAACAATAGTTCCGCCAGTTCATTTTTCAATTCTATCAGTACTCTGGGATGAATACCATCCTGTCCAGGAGATTTGCTACTCTTCAATTTGTCAAATTGCCCCATTACATCCTCCAGGTTTATAGAGATTTCATTCGTTTCTCCGACTCGTTAGCTTCAAATACCATTTCTGGTACGGGTATCTCTTCCAAATCTTCCTCGGTGAACACTGAAGCAAAGAATTCATTTAATCTCTCCACTATGGCTTTGTGTTCCCTGATCGCCCCTTTTACCCCTTGGTCATCTAGTGATCCAACCGATTGCTTTGTTGGCTTCTTGCTTTTAATTTACTTTAAAAACATTTTACTATGTGTTTTTGCCTCCAACGCAATCTTTGTTTTGAAGTCCCTCTTAGCCTTCCTTATCAGCGCTTTGCATTTGGCTTGACATTCCTTATGCTGTTTCTTATTAATTTCAGTTGGTTCCTTCATCATTTTCTGAAGGATTTTCTTTTAGCTAATGCCGGCTGTCATTTGGTCTTCCGTCTTTGTAAGCATATTGTCTATTATTTTCCAGTTAATTCACTGGTTCTCTTTGTTAGAATCCACTCAGGACTGATTTTAGGAGAACGCAGGTTATAAATACTTGAGATTAGGATTTTCGATTTCACTAGCTTTCTTGCATTCAGCTTTTTGTGCTAACATAGAAACAAACAGCTGATAAAGATCAGCAAAGTCCTTATAGACTTCCCAGCAAGGTGGCTGGAGTTGTACCTGTCGCTCTGTTCCTGTCACGTTTCTCGTGGAACCTCGGGGTTAGTGAGCCCTTGGGCCACTGCCGAGGGGCGGTATCGGCAGGAGAATCACCCAAACACAGACAAGGCAGAACAGACGTACCAGCAAACCCAGGACTGGAACTACCAGGCGGAGACTGCAGCCGAGGCAACTCAAGCTGGAGCACGCAGGACAGGAATTCAGCCCAAACTTCACCTGCACTTGACCGCCATTCCTCAGGAGTTGAGCCCCTGGGTGCAGGTGGCCGGCAGGACTTACCGGACAGGGCAGGAAGGCAGAACTACAGGAAACAGCAGCCGGCGAACAGCAGGTCACTTCCAGAAAACACACTGGGGTTCCAGGCAGGCAGCAAGCAGCAGAAAAAAACAGAAAACAAGCCGGGTCTGGGCAGGCAGCAGACAGAAGAATAAATCAGGAAACAAACAGGGTCAAAGTCACAATCAGGAAATAGCACAGCAGCACTGCAACTAACTCTCACCAAAGGAAACTCCTCTGAGGACCTCTTTTGCAAGGCAAACTAGAGAACTTCCCAGGTGATTAATAAAGGCAGCATACAAGGGAGTTCACCAGGTATGGGTACTGCTTAGTTTCAAAAAAACTCCCAAAACAATCTGGAAGGCTGGAAGATCTGGACCAGACCAGCATATCTACTGGAACATGGGAAACGGCAAGCCATCAGTTCACAGCAGCCACCAGATCTAACCACCAGGGGTCGAGGTGACTGAGAGCAAGGAACCTGGGCACAACCGTGACAGTTCCCTCCTCTGTGTCTTTCTTTAGGATTGTACCTGCCGGTCTGTTGGAATGGAAATATTCCAGGTGGGAAAAAAGGATGGGATATAATATACTTGCTTTCTGTGGTTACAATCTAAGCTATTTACAAATTATATACTGGTATTTTCTATGTACTTACACCGCCTTAGGTGAATATTTTCAGAAAGACGGTTAATAAATCTCAATCGATCAAGAAATACCTGGGGTAATGGATGTTTGAGCAGGCCTTTGAGGTTACCAACGGGTGACTTGTTTTTCTACTCCCTCACTGCTTTATATGTGTTGCTATACATTTTCTTTTATTTAAGTATGATTGATCATTTATTTGGATTTTGCTCACACCTTTTTCAGTAGTAGCTCAAGGTGAGTTTGCATTCAGGTACACTGGGCATTTCCCTGTCCCTGGAGGGCTGACAATCTAATTTTTTTATACTGTTCACCTTGGACTTCTTTTCTGTCTGTTTTTATGACCCTCTTTGACCTACTCATTAGTAAAGGTGATTTACCCATAGTCAGAAAGGAGCTGGAGTTGGAATGGAAACCAGGTCCTCTTGGTTCTCAGCCCACTTCACTAATCACTTGGCTGCCCCTCCATCACAGTTCTCGTGGAATCATGATCTCTCTTTTTTCCAGTATTTATACGGTTTTCAGTGGATTAGCTTTACTGCCTTACTGTGCTTTTCTTATATAGTCCTTCTGACATCAACCTTTCACTACTGTAATCATTGCTGGTTGTACTTTCTCTTGAACATTCATTGTCCTAATCTGCAACTATCAAGCTTTCTTGTTTAGGTTTGTTAACTTTCATTATCGTCCACAACAGACCAGTCCAGACGAGTGGGTTATGACCACTGTTCCATCCCAGCTGAGTGAGAGTCCTCCACCTACATTCCTGCCAGTGGGTGGTGCTGTTTCATTATCACATTTTCAATAGTGAAAGACAGGCAAGCTCTGCAGGACTCTAGGGAACCTGCTTGACCCTAGTGATAGAAAACACAATATTGAAGCACTTCCCCCCACTGGCAGCAATGCAGCTGGAGGACCTTCCACTCAGCTTAGAGGGAACAGTGGTTACGACTCCCTGACATAAGAACCTAAGAATAGCTATACTGGGGCAGACCAATGGATCATCTAGCTCAGTATCCTGCTTCCAACAGTGGCCCATCCAGGTCACAAGTACCTGGCAGGAACCCAAAAAGGAACCTTCCATGCTACCGATCCAGGGCAAGAAGTGGCTTTTCCCCACGTCTGTCTCAATAGCAGACTATGAACTTTTTCTCCAGGAACTTGTCCAAACCTTTTTTAAACCCAGATATGCTAACCACCATTACCAAATCTTCCTGCATCGAGTTCCAGAGCTGAACTATTCTTTGAGTGAAAAAACATTTCCTCCTTTTTGTTTTAAAAGTATTTCCAGGTAATTTCATTGAGTCTCCCCTGGTCTTTGTATTGTTTGAATGAATGAAAAATCGATTCACCTCCACCCTCTGGGTGTGTGTCTGTCCTACCAAATGAATTGAGAGTGCTCAGGGTGTGCTCCGGGAAGGTGTTACTTTGTAGGATGTTGTGAGACCGATCAGTTTATAAAATGACAATTATTTTTGTTCCAGAGATCTGGAGACATCGAGATGAGTCCCATAATCTAAACCAGAGCTTTGATGCTGAACTAATTAAAGAAGAAAAGAGGAAAGAAGTGGAAGAAGAAATCAGAATTCAGGTGACAAATTGAGGTTGAAGGAAAGAGAGAGCGACACCAGGCCTCAGGGAAGCAGAGAGAGGCAGTGTCTACAACCCCGTCTCCCCCCCCCCCCCCCCCCACACACACACACATCCAAAAAAGCAGCAGCGATAAGCAGGGAGACAGAAGGTCAGAAATGGTCTACCAGCATTGCCGCTGATTTCGGACACACTGGGAAAAGGTCTCAGATCAGTTAATAGATAAGATGGAGGGGGAGGGGGGGGGTTGGATTTGGAAATTTACATGCACTTGTAGCTGAGCAAATGGAGGGGAAAGTGACTCACCCAAGGTCACCAAGGGTGATAGTGGCAGAAGCAGGATTTGAACCCTGGCTTCTCTGGTTATCACATTACTGCGCTAACCATTGGGTGATTCTTCCACTATTACCATCTAATATGTTACATAAGTACATAAGTATTGCCATACTGGGAAAGACCAAAGGTCCATGAAACCCAGCATCCTGTTTCCAACAGTGGCCAATCCAGATCACAAATACCTGGCAAGATCCCAAAAAGTACAAAACATTTTATCCTGCTTATCCCAGAAATAGTGGATTTTTCCCTAGTCCATTTAATAATGGTCTATGCACTTTTCCTTTAGGAAGCCGTCCAAACCTTTTTAAAACTCTGCTAAGTTAACCGCCTTTACCACATTCTCTGACAACGAATTCCAGAGTTTGATTGCACATCGAGTGAAGAAAACTTTTCTTCGATTTGTTTTAAATTTACTACATTGTAGCTTCATCGCATGCCCCCTAGTCCTAGTATTTTTGGAAAGCATGAACAGACGCTTCACATCTACCCGTTGAACTCCACTCATTATTTTATAGACCTCTTTCATATCTCCCCTCAGCCGCCTTTTCTCCAATGGTTAGCGTGTCTGGGTTTAAACAAGGTTTGGACAAGTTCCCGGAGGAAAGGTCCACAGTCTGTTACTGAGATGGACAAGGGGGAAGCCACTGCTTGCCCTGGGATTGGGATCACGGAATGCTGCTACCAATTGGGTTTCTGCCAAGTGCTTGTGACCTGGATTGGCCACTGTTGGAAGCAGGATACTGGGCTAGTTGGACCAATGGTCTGACCCAGTAAAGCTATTCTTATTCTTATGTAAACCAAGGGAAAGAGGAGAAATAGAAACAGAAATGCATTTCCTCTTGTACTGTGTAAAAAACAAAAAGAGATCAGAGATGCACATTTCACAAACCTGAGAGAATTAAAGAATGAACAGGAAGTGTTTAATTCTGGGGAAAGAGGAGAATAGATATAGTACAAATGCGTTTTTGTTCCACAAATACCGTAATGTCCTAGGTGGATTCCTAATTAAGAGAGCCATGTAATCCCTTGGATGAACAGTAACATGGTAGATGATGGCAGATAAAGACCTGCACGGTCCATTCAGTCTGCCCAATCAGATAAACTCATATCATGTGTTGCAATGTAACATATCTTGATCTGTCCTTGCCATTTAATCGGGACACAGACGGTAGAAGTCTGCCCGGCACTGGCCTTATTTCCCAGCATTTGTCAGGCTAATTGATTTTGGAAGGTGCCACACCCATTTCCAGTATCTTAGCCAATCAAAAGGCGAGGACACACCCAAACCATACTCACACTGCCCAGACCACTCCCTCCCCGCCCCTTTGATGATGTTGCAAGATACGATGTCATAGCCCCACATATTTGCATAACCACGTCCCGTGCCCTGCCTTATTTGCATAGTCCTGCTCCAACCACTGCCCCCTTTTTGTATAACCCCGCTCCAAACCCCTTCCCCTTTTACTGATGTCACAGGAAGTGATCATATACTAGAATCCTTTCTTCTATAAACAGCGTGTTATGATTTTTTTCAAATCTTGTTTTATTTTTTCATTTTATAAAATACTGGAGGAAAAGCCTCACGTATCGAGAAGTAGCTCCGAACTTCACAGTCACACTGTCGTACACTTACGGAGTACTCACTCGCATGACTGACATAAAAACCTCCAGTGTTTTCTGTTTTATTCACTCTATGTTAAGTTTTAACCACTCTTACTCAAAGTTTAGTGAATACATCTTATCTTTGCAGTCGTACAGTCAGGCGACGAAACAGTGTGACAAGGCGGTGGCTGTATCTAGATGTTGGGCTGTATAGAGAGAGGTGTGACCAGCAGAAGAAAGGGAGTGTTGATGCCCCTGTATAAGTCGTTGGTGAGGCCCCATCTAGAGTATTGTGTTCAGTTTTGGAGGCCGTATCTTGCTAAGAATGTAAAAAGAATCGAAGCGGTGCAAAGAAAAGCTACGAGAATGGTATGGGATTTGCGTAACAAGACGTATGAGGAGAGACTTGCTGACCTGAACATGTATACCCTGGAGGAAAGGAGAAACAAGGGTGATATGATACAGACGTTCAAATATTTGAAAGGTATTAATCCGCAAACGAACCTTTTCCGGAGATACGAAGGCGGTAGAACAAGAGGACATGAAATGAGATTGAAGGGGGGCAGACTCAAGAAAAATGTCAGGAAGTATTTCTTCACGGAGAGAGTGGTGGATGCTTGGAATGCCCTCCTGCGGGAGGTGGTGGAGAGGAAAACGGTAACGGAATTCAAACATGCGTGGGATAAACATAAAGGAATCTTGTTCAAAAGGAAAGGATCCTCAGGAGCTTAACCGAGATTGGATAGCAGAGCTGGTAGTGGGAGGCGGGGCTGGAGGTTGGGAGGCGGGGATAGTGCGGGGCAGACTTATACGGTCTGTGCCAGAGCCAGTGGTGGGAGGCGGGACTGGATTTTGGGAGGCAGGGATAGCGCTTGGCAGACTTATATGGTCTGTGCCAGAGCTGGTGGTTGGGAGGCGGGGCTGGTGGTTGGGAGGCGGGGCTAGTGCTGGGCAGACTTATATGGTCTGTGCCAGAGCTGGTGGTTGGGAGGCGGGGCTGGTGGTTGGGATGCGGGGCTGGTGGTTGGGAGGCGGGGCTAGTGCTGGGCAGACTTATACGGTCTGTGCCCTGAAGAGCACAGGTATAAAACAAAGTAGGGTATACACAAAAAGTAGCACACATGAGTTGTCTTGTTGGGCAGACTGGATGGACCGTGCAGGTCTTTTTCTGCCATCATCTACTATGTTACTATGGTTGCTATCCGCGGCCAACTGTGGCCAGAGTTTCTGGTCACTGTGACTGTTTTTCACTGCAATGTGTACCAATGAGATATTTATAATAATGGATATGTTAAACAGGGAGCAGAAGCCTATTTACAAGATACAGGATTATGACGGCGAAGCCATGGATGATTCTTTTTACCCTGAAGAACTATTAAAAATCAGTCCTGACACTGATGACCGTATTGAAAAAATTGCATAAAAAGAGGAAGGGGTCGGAGCAAAATATGTCTAGAGAAATGGGGGGTGTCGAGCAGTGGCCAGGCAGGGGTCCCAGACCACCCTCAGTCTGCCCCTGGATGTCGTTGACAAAGGGGATGCATATGGATGACGTCTTCTGCGTATATGTATGTCTTTGCTCTCTTCCAGTTTGTGGCCTAGAGGGGCCATCAGAATGTTGACTAGAGATGGAGAGATGGGAGAACCTTGAGGTACTCCACAATCTGGTGTCCAATCTGTTTATAGAGATTCTGACATCTTTTTACTTTGTAGGATCTACCTCTCAGGAATCCCTCAAACCAGGATAGTACCATGCCCCTTTACCTAAGTTATCTAGCATGTATAGTAACAGTACTACTATTAGTACTTATCATTTCTATAATGCTACCAGACATCCACCAAGTCAAATGCTTAGGACATGTCAAACTGAAGGATCATGACTCTCCTGCCCATGCTAACCTCCTTTCTCAACTCTAGTACTCAACTCTCATTCTAAGTTGAAAGCTGACCTTTTCACTACTGCCTTTGGCCCCTAACCGTTACTCATTTGCCCTCCTCCTTCCCTGTTCCTCTTTACTCTATAATTCCCTTGCCTGTAATGTCTTGTCTGTCTGTTTTACTTAGATTGTAAGCTCTTTGAGCAGGGACTGTCTCTCTATGTCAAGTGTTCAGCGCTACATGCGGCTGGTAGCGCTATATAGATGTTATTAGTAGTAGTACATAAGTACATAAGTATTGGATGGGGGTTAGAATAACGCATCTTCTCTGTCGGGACAAAAAGAAGCTGTATTTGGTTAGGCTTTGTATGAATGTATTGGGGGCATTTTTCAGTAAGAAATTCGGACATGCATCTAGTATGCATTGGGACGTCGTATCTACTCATATAGTGTCTGACCATGTCGTTGGAGGGCGGTGTGAAGGATGACCATGATCTGTCTGTTGGCATGGGGTCTTCTGCTTGTCTTAATAAGTCTAGGTATTCCCCTCCGATGGAATGGGCAGTGCTCTTCTAATAGTAGTAAGTTTTTGCTCAAAGTAGTTTGCCAACTCCTGGGCTGAGAGTGGTTGTCGATTGTCTGCAGTTAGATCCTGTGTGTAAGTGCTGCACTACTCGACCGGCACCTAACTCTAGAACTACAAGTGTCCACCCTAACTTCAAAAGTTTCCAGATCACTATGGCACTGCGAAAACTATGAACCCTCAAAAAACACCTTTTGCGTCCTGGCCCAAAGTTTTGTGCTGTCCAAGATAGACTACTGCAATGTGATCTATGCGGGGTGCAGGGAATACGTCCTCAAAAAAACTACAAACAGTACAACATACCTCTGCGTGTCTGATCTGTGGTGCATCCAGATACGACCAAGCTACACCACTACTACAATCCCTGCATTGGCTACCCATAAAAGCCAAAGTGGTGTTCAAAATCTGAACTTTAGTATACCAGGTTGTCTACGGCACCACACCAAGCTATATGATGTTGCTAGTACATAAGGACATAAGTAACATAGAGGGGCATAATCAAACTGGGCGCCCATCTTTAAGGGCGCCCATCTCTAAGGACGTCCCTGCAAAGGGGCGGGGCATCCCGTATTATCGAACAAGACGGACGTTCATCTTTCGTTTCGATAATACAGTCGGGGACGCCCAAATCTCAACATTTAGGTCGACCTAAATGTTGAGATCGCTGACCTTACAGATGGGTGACCTCAGTTTTCACCGATAATGGAAACCGAGGATGGCCATCTCAAAAATTACCAAATCCAAGCCATTTGGTCATGGGAGGAGCCAGCATTCGTAGTGCACTGGCCTCCCTCACATGCCAGGAGACCAACCAGGCACCCTAGAGGGCACTGCGGTGGACTTCAAAAATTGCTCCCAGGTGTGCTGAGCCCCCCAAACCCTCCTAAAACCCACTCCCCACAACTGTACACCACTACCATAACCCTTAGGGATGAAGGGGGGCATCTAGATGTGGGTACAGTGGGTTTGTGCTGGGTTTTGGGGGGCTCACATTTACCACCACAAGTGTAACAGGTAGGAGGGGGATGGGCCTGGGTCTGCCTAGCACCCACTACAACTGCTCCAGGTACCTGTATACTGCTGTGATGGACCTGAGTATGGCATTTGAGTCTGGCATAGAAGCTGGCAAAAAAAAAATTTTTAAATTGTTTTTTTGAGGGTGGGAGGGGGTTAGTGACCACTGGGGGAGTCAGGGGAGGTGATCCCCGATTCCCTTCGGTGGTCATCTGGTCAGTTTGGGCACCTTTTTGAGGCTTGGTTGTGAAAACAAATGGACCAAGTAAAGTCGGCCAAGTGTTCATCAGGGTTCCCTTTCTTTTTTCCATTATCGGCCAAGGATGCCCATCTCTTAACTACGCCCCCGTCCCGCCTTCGGTACACTGCCAACATGCCCCCGGGACCTTTGGTCATCCCCGCGACGGAAAGCAGTTAAGGATGCCCAAAATTGGCTTTCGATTATACCGATTTGGGCGACCTTGGGAGAAGGACGCCCATCTCCCGATTTGTGTTGGAAGATGGGCGCCCTTCTCTTTTGAAAATAAGCAGGATAGTAACATAGTAAGTGACGGCAGATAAGGATCTGAATGGTCTATCTAGTCTGCCCAACAGTCACATTCATTATCAATTCAAGATTTAAATCAACAGTGAATGTAATGTTATTTACTTGATCATGGTCTTTTTTTGGTGGTTCTGGGACATAGACCATAGAAGTCCACGTGGCTCTGTCCTTAAGTTCCAAATACTGGAGTTACCGTCAAAACCCACTTCAGCCTATACAAATCCGTCTTGTCATTTGCCCTGCACTGTCCTCACGTTCCAAACCGCTGGAGTTTTCGTCAAAGCTCTCTCCAGCTCACCCTAAACCGGATCACCCTATGCAGGACTCAGACCGTACAACCCAGCCCACCACCGGCCTTAGTTGATGCAGCCAGAGTCACCATCTAAGTAGAGCTACTGTTAACGGACCTCAAGGAGAAACTCCGAGTCCACCTCATTATCCGTTACCCCAGCTGCAATGGAGTGGTCTACAAATCAGCCCACATCGCCGGACTTCTGTATAACACAGTCCAATGGTGGAACACGCTAACCAGAAACATACGACATGACATTTCCTATAAAAGCTTTTGCAAAAAACTGAAAACATTTTTATGCAGGAAATTCCTGATGACAAACATAACTTAACTCTATGCAATAAGACACCGATCTTGTATTCCTCTCCCCTCCCACCTGTAGATTTTGTGTATAACACCCAGAAGTTCTCCACCCCCATTAGGTCTCCTCCCTATCCTGTCCATCTGAGAATGGCATCATGATTCCTTGACCTGTGTCTGTATTTTTGCTTGATTTAATGTGAGTCACATAGAACTGTGTCCTCAACTCGGATGATTGTGGGGTAATAATCCAAATAAAGTGAAGTAAAGTTTCTCCATGTTCCTGCTGGTTACCTATAGGTGGATGAACTGATGCGAGAAGAACTGCAGAAATTGAAGATGGCGGTGGACAGAGATATGGGCATCGCACGGAAGGGGAAGGCAAAGGGGAAGAAAGGCAAAAAGGTGAGACATCCCTGTGCATTTCTTTGAGTATCTCCTATGCCCACCTCATAAAGGGACCCTTTTACTAAAGCTTAGCAGGATCTAATGGACATTAACGTGCTCTAAGTACCGAATGGCCAATAGGTATAAAATAGGAAATGCAGCATTTACTGCATACGGTCATGTTTATTAAAAGTGCCCCAAGGTGAGCACAGAGACTGGCAGACACCAGTTGAGAGGCCCATCCTTGTACAGAGTTGCTCTACTGTTTTTATTTATTTATTTATATCCTACCTATCAAAGACATTTAGGCAGGTTACACTCATAAAAGTTAAAACAAACTCAAAACTAAAACATATAGTACAATAAAACAAAGCATAACACCTACAGCAAATCTAAAAATAATCAAAATTCAGCATAAAAATAACAGAATGAATCAATAGAACAAAACTAAACAAAACCCACTTCAAAAGTGCGAAACCCCTCCGAGAAAAGTTGCATTGGTTCCCAATCAAAGAACGGATCATCTTCAAAATCTGCACCTTAGTCCACAAAATCATATATGGCGTAGTCCCAGGATACATGACAGACCTTATAGACTTACCAATATGAAACAAAGTCAGATCATCAAGATCCTACCTAAACCTACACTACCCAAATTGCAAAGGACTGAAATACAAAACAACGTACGCAGCCGGCTTCTCCTACATAAGCGCACAACTATGGAATGGGCTCCCAAAAGCTGTGAAAACAATTTACGACCACTTGAACTTCAGGAAATCACTAAAAACCAACCTCTTCAAAAAGGCCTACCCCAACGACCCCACGTAACCTTCTTCACCTACCAACACAGCATGACTATGATCGAACAGGACAACACGCAATCTTCATCCATTCCGATCCTCCACTTATACCTCATATGATCACTATACAACTTTGTATTTGTTATCCACCAACTGGGCAAACGCCTTTGATGGTACTATGTAAGCCACATTGAGCCTACAAATAGGTGGGAAAATGTGGGGTACAAATGCAACAAATAAATAAACTGTTTTCTGAACATTAATAATAAAGTAATGAAATCTGACGCATTTCTAAAGGAAGAGCATTCCACATAGTTGGGCCCACTACAAAGAATATATGAGCATGATCTTGGTCAAGACGAACTTGCCGAAAAGAAGGAGCATCAAAAAAGCAATGACCTTGTGATCTCAAATTCCTTGAAGGATGATGAACTTTCAAACTTTGAGCAATAGTTAATGAAGCTTCAGTATGTAAAAGCAACATCAAGATTTTAAACTTAATATGCACAAAAATAGGCAACCAAGGAAGCTTCGTAGAAGATCCAAAAATGGCAGAAAATTCCAGTAGAAGGGATGGGCACTCTCAGAAAGAGTGCCCACTATTATTCACAACACAGCAACAAAAATGAGAAGGGGCAGACCACTGTGGTTCCAAAACAGGTGGTTTATTGAAGAAAGACAATAAACTGCCTCGACTCAGTCCTACAATTTGATGCCACATGCACCTCAGGGGCATAGCCAGACTTCGGCGGGAGGGGGGTCCAGAGCCCAAGGTGCAGGGGCACATTTTGTCCCCCCCCCCCGGTGCCACCACCTCCTCCCGCCGTCGACACCCCTCGCTACCGCCGCCACCCCCGCCACCAACCCTCCCCTGCCGTCGCCTACCTTTGATGGCGGGGGATCCCAACCCCCGCCAGCCGAGGTCCTCCTCTTCCGGTGCAAGGCTTCGTTCTGTTTCTGTGAGTCTGACGTCCTGCACATTGTATGTGCAGGACGTCAGACTCACAGAAACAGAACGAAGCCTTGCGCCGGAAGAAGAGGACCTCGGCTGGTGAGGGTTGGTGGCGAGAGGGGGGTTGAGAGGGTCATTGGCAGGGGGGTCCAGGGCCAAATCTACGTGGGCCCAGGCCCCTGTGGCCCCACGTAGCTATGCCACTGATGCACCTGCTTCAGGAGTCAAATAAATTATTTCTGTAAAAACAATATAACATTGAAACTTAGAAAAAACATAGACATGCATAATTTAAAATATGGGAACTAATCATCAAAAGAAGGCTGTACAAGCAATAAAAATGATCAAAACAATAAATTTTATAAACAATATAAATTAAAAGATCTAACAAAAATTATTGCCCATAATAAAAGCATTTAAAATGCTCTCAAAACTACGAGTTGGTTATTATAAATAGGTAAAATACATGAAACTATCAAATGAAAAACACAGATTACTAAATATAAAACAATAATGTCTATATACTCTACTTATTTTTATTTGTGGAAACTATCTACATATTTACAAATTCATATTGATAGATATAGATAGATAGATATATAGATTTATATATTTTATTAATCATCATTATTGTTTTATATTTAGTAATCTGTATGTGTTTTTCATTTGATAGTTTTATGTATTTTACCTATTTATAGTAACCAACTTGTAATTTTGACATCATTTTAAATGCTTTTATTGTGGGCAATAATTTTTGTTAGACCTTTTAATTTATATTGTTTATTGTTTTGATCATTTTTATTGCTTGCACGGCCTTCTTTTGATGGTTTATTGTTCTCTTATATATTATAGCTTGTTTGTGTCTGCTTTTTCTAAGTTTCAATGTTATGTTGTTTTTACAGAAATCATTCATTTGACTCCTGAAGCAGGTGCATGTGGTGCTGAAACGCAGGACTGCGTCGTCATTTTATTGTATTTCTTGTAGCGCTATAGAAATAATAAGTAGTAGTAGTATTATCCACAAACACAAAATGTAGTGTTTTCTGCTTGTTTTCATGTGTTAATGACATTCCCTATGATGTTACGAATGACAGCCCACCCTGAGCTACTAGTGTTACACCATCTGTGACATACACATGTCCTGGAGACATAGGGGTGGGTAATGTGAAGGACAGACTCCGGGACAGCCGAGCAATGTGGGATTTTCCTGCATGTCCTGTGCAGTGTCACCTCTGCAGCATCTCCTGCTCTGTCCCTTTTGCAATGTCACCCCTGCAGTGACTTACAGCATGTTGTTCCGGGTGGGTGTTAGAGGAGCAGGTCTCCTGTCTAATATCTAACAATAACTGAACATCTCCCCCATTTTTGATGGAACCAGACTTACAGTATGTGGCTGAATTTCCATTTTCCTACACAGGGCTCGATTGAAAACTTAGTGCCGCAAGTGTATTTGCAGAAGTGAAGCTGTGGGATTTCTATCCCAGATGTCGCTCCCATACAACTTGTTAAGTAACTGGCCTGGGGTTTCTTATTGCATACATGGCCTGAAGAGCTTTTCTCTGGAGCTAATTTAATGCTCCTTCAGGTCAGATTCAGGTATAACCTAGTTCTTCAATTTGTGTTGGAGATTTTAAGGAGTTTTCCGCTAGAATATGACGGAAGTTTGAGATCAGAGGAACAGTAAACACATCTAACTAGCTCCTGGTTGTACTGTAATCCCTCATTCAATCTCACCCACTCTCTTCTCATGTTCCTTCCTTTCTCACTTCAATCTTCCCCCTCCCCCCCTGTCCTACAGCACATCCCTGTCTCTCCCTCTCCTCTTCCTTCTGTCTCTTCCATTTTCTCGCATTTCAACTCTTACACGCACAACACACACATGTGCTCACACATGTGTGCACATGCACACATGTACACTTGCATACCACACATATGCACATGTACATGTACACACATGCAGATACACACACAGATGTGCAATCATACACACACATGCACAGACATACATGTGAACAGATAGACACACACACACCCATGTACAGATGTACAGAGGCATGCACACAGACACACACATGTGTACAGATATACATATACAGATGCACTCACATGCATGCACACACACATACAGATGTGCAATCATACAAATGCATCCACAGACATACCACTGAACAGCTAGACACACACCCATGTACAGATGTGCAGAGACATACACACACATGTACAGATAGCTATTTATTTATTGGGGTTTATTAACTGCCTTTATGAAAAGATTCACCCAAGGCAGTGCACAGCAGATATACTTTAACATCAAACTTACAAATTTGTTGACAGCATAACAATAGTAAAATAACCCAGATATACATATACAGATGTACTCACATGCGTTCACACACAAATATGCACATACAGACATGCTCCTGCACATACACACATATAGATATACATATACAGTGATACCTTGATAATCCGTCCGAAAACAATCGGCGAAATCCGAAACCGATGAAAACCGAGGCAACGAGAAACAATGCCACACTGAGCAGGAGAACGCATGGGTCGCCCTTTGTTTTCGCAAAATTAGCAGCGAGTTCACATGGGCACGCCAACGAAATCTGAGGCAACCGACGAAATCCGAGACAAATTTTTTGTGGAAAAAAATCAACGAAAACTGAAACCGACGATAACCAAAGTCAACGAAAACCGAGGTATTACTGTACATACATAGACTCACACATACATGAATACATGCACATACACACACACACACACACACACATACATGCATAAACAAACACGCATGCAGTCACGGGTGCACACAAGTTTATTTCTTATTATATCACATATCAGGAATGCTCTATAAGTGGTTTACAAACACACACAGAGACATACATGCAAAAAAGCACACACATGTTTTCAGTTTGAATGCTTTGGTTCTAATAAATTCTCTGTTTTCTGATCACAGAAAGGAAAAAAAGGAAAGAAGGAAAAAGATTTGACACCTGACAGGTAAGATTTGTCTGCCTTATACATTCACATATCAATATTTAAAGCATTTGCTATTCTGCCTCTCGACAGAGGTTTACAATAAGCTACAATTTAAAACAGAAAGGAAAGGCATTATAACAGAAAAGCAGACAAGAATATTTATCAAAGACAATCCAGAGAAATAAAATAAATAAATAACAAATACAACCCAGACAAGAGACAAGAACAACCCCAAGAAAATCAAATTAGACAGAGAAAAAAAAAAACAACTGAAACAAAAAGAACCCCAACAAAGACAAACTAGACAGACAGAGAGAAAATACAACCCCCCCAAAAAAGACAAAACAGAGAGACAAAGAGAAAAACAACTGAAACAAAAAGAACCCCAACAAAGACAAACTAGACAGAGAGAAAAAAAACAACCCCCAAAAAAGACAAACCAGAGAGACAAAGAGAAAAAAACAACTCCAACAAAGATAAACCAGAGAGACAGAGAGAAAAAAAACAACTGAAACAAAAAGAACCCCAACAAAGACAAACTAGACAGAGAGAAAAAAACAACCCCCAAAAAAGACAAACCAGAGAGACAAAGAGAAAAAACAACTGAAACAAAGACAAACCAGAGAGACAAAGAGAAAAAACAACTGAAACAAAAAGAACCCCAACAAAGACAAACTAGACAGAGAGAAAAAAAAACAACCCCCAAAAAAGACAAACCAGAGAGACAAAGAGAAAAAAACAACTCCAACAAAGATAAACCAGAGAGACAGAGAGAAAAAAAACAACTGAAACAAAAAGAACCCCAACAAAGACAAACTAGACAGAGAGAAAAAAACAACCCCCAAAAAAGACAAATCAGAGAGACAAAGAGAAAAAACAACTGAAACAAAGACAAACCAGAGAGACAAAGAGAAAAAACAACTGAAACAAAAAGAACCCCAACAAAGACAAACTAGACAGAGAGAAAAAATACAACCCCCAAAAAAGACAAACCAGAGAGACAAAGAGAAAAAAACAACTCCAACAAAGATAAACCAGAGAGACAGAGAGAAAAAAAACAACTGAAACAAAAAGAACCCCAACAAAGACAAACTAGACAGAGAGAAAAAAACAACCCCCAAAAAAAGACAAACCAGAGAGACAAAGAGAAAAAACAACTGAAACAAAAAGAACCCCAACAAAGACAAACTAGACAGAGAGAAAAAAAACAACCCCCAAAAAAGACAAACCAGAGAGACAAAGAGAAAAAAACAACTCCAACAAAGATAAACCAGAGAGACAGAGAGAAAAAAAACAACTGAAACAAAAAGAACCCCAACAAAGATAAACTAGACAGAGAGAAAAAAAACAACCCCCAAAAAAGACAAACCAGAGAGACAAAGAGAAAAAAACAACTCCAACAAAGATAAACCAGAGAGACAGAGAGAAAAAAAAACAACTGAAACAAAAAGAACCCCAACAAAGACAAACTAGACAGAGAGAAAAAAAACAACCCCCAAAAAAGACAAACCAGAGAGACAAAGAGAAAAAAACAACTCCAACAAAGATAAACCAGAGAGACAGAGAGAAAAAAAACAACTGAAACAAAAAGAACCCCAACAAAGACAAACTAGACAGAGAGAAAAAAAACAACCCCCAAAAAAGACAAACCAGAGAGACAAAGAGAAAAAAACAACTCCAACAAAGATAAACCAGAGAGACAGAGAGAAAAAAAACAACTGAAACAAAAAGAACCCCAACAAAGATAAACTAGACAGAGAGAAAAAAAACAACCCCCAAAAAAGACAAACCAGAGAGACAAAGAGAAAAAACAACTGAAACAAAGACAAACCAGAGACAAAGAGAAAACACAACCCTGCTATATTTGATGTATCACAGGTGGTCTGTAATGATTTGTTGTGCTTTCGTGTTGGCCTCCTCTTTATGGAATAATCTGCCGCTTTCTTTGCTGAAGTGTCCTATAAAACGTTTTGTGAAACCTCGAAGACCCACCTTTTCCGTCTTGACTTCTAGTGGGATAAAAGCTCTCTTTCATTATATTTTATGCTTTTGTGGACAGCAAGTTCCTCTTTGCAGCTTTGTCTGTTTGTTTTTGTTCTTCCTATCTGCTGTTATTGATACTGATTGATGTTCTTTTCTTTTTTTCACTTTGAATTGTTTGTCAGGAACCAAGTTTATTTATTTTTATTTATTTATTGCATTTGTATCCCACATTTTCCCACCTCTTTGTGGGCTCAGTGTGGCTTCAAGTAATAAACATAAACATTATCCCCCAGATTCAATAAAACTCACCAAAAATTCCGTACACATATTTAATTAAATAACGAGCCAATTAGCACTAATAATTGGCTTTTTAACAAGCAATCATTGACGCTAATTGAAATCAATTAATAAGTATGTGTGTAAATTTAGGTGTGTGATCCGCTCTTAAATTTTATGTGCATCCCTGAAAAGGGGGCGTAGAAATGGGAGGGGTCATGGGTGTGGATTAAGCGTGTTTTTACAGCTCTGATTTTTTTAGGCCAAAATTAAGCAGGTACTGAACCTGTTCTGTAATGGCTCCTATGCGTGTAATTTTTATTATAGAATTGCTAGTTTAAGTCAGTATCGCTGCGTCATCAGGTCTGTGTCTGACATAAATGAGTTGCGCCTAAATGCAACATGTGTAGTTAATGGAATTGTGTAATTTTCTGCATAAATGTCAGCCCTGTCTATGTCCTGCCCATACCCTTCCCCTGTGAACGTCCCCTAAAAATTTTGTGTTAAACCAGTTTAGGTTTTAATAATACAATAGCGCCTAGGTGTGTGGAATGTTGCTACTATTTGAGGTTCTGGTGCTACTATTTGAGATTCTATATGGAATGTTGCTAGTTGAGGGGTAGCCTAGTGGTTAGAGCACCAGTCTTACAATCCAGATGTGGCTGGTTCAAATCCCACTGCTGCTCCTTGTGATCTTGGGTAAGTCACTTAACCCTCCATTGCCTCAGGTACAAACTTAGATTGTGAGCCCTCCTGGGACAGAGAAATATCCAGAGTACCTGAATGTAACTCACCTTGAGCTACTACTGAAAAAAGGTGTGAGCAAAATCTAAAGAGATAAATTAAATAACAATAATATTTGAGATTCTACATGGAATGTTGCTACTATTTGAGATTCTATATGGAATGTTGCTGCTATTTGAGATTCTACATGGAATGTTGTTACTATTTGAGATTCTGTTGCTATTATTTGAAATTCTACATGGAATATTGCTACTATTTGAGGTTCTGTTGCTACTATTTGAGATTCTACATGGAATGTTGCTACTATTTGAGATCCTGTTGCTACTATTTGAGATTCTACATGGAATGTTGCTGTTATTTGAGATTCTACATGGAATGTTGTTACTATTTGAGATTCTATATGGAGTGTTGCTAGTGGAGGAGTGCCTAGTGGTTAGTGCAGCAGACTTTGATCCTGGGGAACTGGGTTTGATTCCCTTTGCAGCTCCTTGTGAGTCTGAGCAAGTCACTTAACCCTCCATTATAAGTACCTGTATATACTATGTAAACTGCTTTGAATGGAGTTGCAAAAACCACAGAAAGGTGGTATATCAAGTCCCATTTCCCTTTCTCTATTGGAGATTCTAGATGGAATGTTGCTACTATTTGAGATTCTACGGGGAATGTTGTTACTATTTGAGATTCTATATGGAGTGTTGCTAGTAGAGGGGTAGCCTAGTGGTTAGAGCACTGGTCTTGTAATCCAGAAGTGGCTGGTTCAAATCCCACTGCTGCTTCTTGTGATCTTGGGCAAGTCACTTAACCCTCCATTGCCTCAGGTACAAACTTAGATTGTGAGCCCTCCTGGGACAGAGAAATATCCAGAGTACCTGAACGTAACTCAGCTGCTACTGAAAAAAGGTGTGAGCAAAATCTAAAGAGATAAATTAAATAACAATAATATTTGAGATTCCACATGGAATGTTGCTACTATTTGAGATTCTGTTGTTATTATTTGAGATTCTGTTGCTGCTATTTGAGATTCTACTTGGAATGTTGCTACTATTTGAGATTCTGTTGCTACTATTTGAGATTCTATATGGAGTGTTGCTAGTAGAGGGGTAGCCTAGCGGTTAGAGCACTGGTCTTGTAATACAGAGGTGGCCAGTTTAAATCCCGCTGCTGCTCCTTCTGATCTTGGGCAAGTCACTTAACCCTCCATTGCCTCAGGTACAAACTTAGAATGTGAGCCCTCCTGGGACAGAGAAATATCCGGAGTACCTGAATATAACTCACCTTGAGCTACTACTGAAAAAGGTGTGAGCAAAATGGAAAGAAAAATAAAAATTCCTAGTCCAACTAAGAAAAACTGGACATTGTGGTAACATCAAAACCATGAGAGCAGCATTAATAACAAAGGTGTGACTGCCAAGTGATTATTCTTTGGCATCAACCCCCAAAAGGTTGCTAAAAATTGCACATGCTAATTTGTATCTGCAATTTAATTGAATAACAAACCAATTAGTGCTAATAATTAAGATCTTAATAAGCAATTGTTGGTGCTAATTGGATTTAATTAAAATTGAGGCAGGGTCAAAAAAGGAGGCACAGGGGTGTTCCTTTAATTTACTTGGATTGTTGTAGAATAAAGAGGATTAACACCTAATTTAGACATGAGAATTTTTTGGTTGGTGTAAAGGGTTACGCCTACACATAGTCCATGGTTCCCGACGCTGAGTGCTATTTTTTTGGTGCCATGTATAGAATTTAGTCCCAAGTGGAGAAAGAGAAGATCGTCAAATATTAATCACCACAGTCGGAGACCAAGAAAATGGGGCAGAAGGATACAGATATATTGCCCATCATATTCAGGGCCAGGGGAACTTTGAAGCTCACCTAGACAAGTTGCCTACACACGTCACACCTTCTGAACTCTAGAAAGAATCTCTCTTTGGCACTATGGCAGCCTGGAGGATGATATGATACAGGCGTTCAAATATTTGAAAGGTATTAATCTACAACAAACCTTTTCCAGAGATGGGGAGGTGGTAGAACTATAGGGCATGAATTGAAGTTGAAAGGGGGCTGACTCAGGAACAATATCAAAGTATTTTTTCACAGAAAGGATGGTGGATACTTGCAATGCCCTCCCGCTGGAGGTGGTGGAGATGAAAATGGTAGCAGAATTCAAAAATACGTAGGATAAACACAAAGGAATCCTATTTAGAAGGAATGGATCCAAAGAAGCTTAGCAGAGATTAGGTAACACCGCTAATTGGGAAGCAAAGCCAGTGCCGGGCAAGACTTCTAAGGTCTCTGCCCTGATTGTGGCATGGGAACAGATTTGGATGGGCTAAAGTGGAGCTTTTCAGGGGCTTTGACGTTAACTTCAGAAATTTTGAGCAAGGACAGTGCCGGGCAGTCTTCTACGGTCTGTGCCCTGAAAACGGCGAGGCCAAATCAAGGTCAGATATACACATCAAGTATCACATCATACCTTATGTAATGAGTTTATCTTGTGGGGCAGACTGGATGGACCGTACAGGTCATTATCTGCCATCATCTACTTTGTTAGTATGTTACTATATGTAACTGTTAGCAGTAAATCTGGAAGACTGAGATCCCACTCCACTTACCCATAGTATGTGTGAAAAATTGCCCAGAGACACTGTCTAGGGAGAATTAGTTGACAGGCAGAATTATTTGGGTCAATTTACAGAATTGTGCATTTTGATGCTAATATAGTAAATGCTGGCAGATAAAGACCTACTCGGACCAGAAATAAAAAGAGATCCAAGATGGCTGCCAGCACTTAGGTAGTGTAAGGAGCTCATAATTTTGTCCTTTTGAAAATGCCGAAAAGACGAGGAAAGGCGGCAGCCCGAGCTTCGCAGCCACTTCCCTCAATACCTGTAGGTCCTATGGACCGTTTTGTGAGCACCCCGGGACAGAATCAACTGATCGTGAGTGGGCCCCTAGAAGCCGCCGGTGTAATGCAGGAAGGATCGGCATCCTCGGGGCAGGATGTTACTCTGAGCCCAGATCAACGAACTCTACCCCTGCAGCCGCAGCTGACCAGTTCTCCCTTCGAGGGATCGACGGGACCACCGCCAAAAGGCGAAAAGGTGAAGCCCGTGGTAGAAGCTCAAATCCAACTCAAAGGGTTATCCGAGGGACAATTATGGTTGCCCAAGGTGAACAGTCCTGCCGAAAGGTTAATGGGGATACAAGGTATGAAGTCTGTGAAGAATCCGGAACGTATAGATAAAATTCCTCCATTAATGTTGTAGAAGCCGGCGGAGGTAACTCTTGACTCTCTTTGGGATTTAATTTCTCAGTTTATATTAACCTCTACTAAAAAAAAAAACATTGCTATATCTCAGAAAGTTACTGAAATTGAACAGAGGATCTTAAAAACAGAATTAGAATGAAAGCTTCAATTGAGAAACAAGAAACTAATGAGAAAACCGTTACAGATTTGGGAAACCTGCAAGCAGTAATGTTAAAAGAAGGAAAACAGAAATATATGATAATTATATGAGAAATAATAACGTAAGATTTATAAATTTTCCTAAGATTAAAATGATAAAACCAATAGATATGTTAAAGAGATCCCTGCGTGAAATTTTAGAAATTCCTGAAACAAGCTTGCCACCTTTCAACCAGGTGTATTACATACCACAAAAGGAATTATCCCAACAAGAGAAAAAAGACTCTTTAAATTTGACTGCATTTCTGTTATCAATAGAAATCAAACAAAATAAAACATAGAAAAGAAAATAAGACGATACCTTTTTTATTGGACATAACTTAATACATTTCTTGATTAGCTTTCGAAGGTTGCCCTTCTTCGTCAAGAAATGTATTAAGTTATGTCCAATAAAAAAGGTATCATCTTATTTTCTTTTCCATGTTTTATTTTGTTTGATTTCTATTGATAACCTTTAAGAGTGGACTAACACGGCTACCACACTCCTCTCTACTGCACTTCTGGAAACTTCTGAAAGAGATCAAGCTCAGGCAGCCACTTTGCTAGCTACTGTTGCTTTAATTCCTGACAAGCAATGGCTTCTTCGATTGTTTTTTAGGAACCGGGAGAAATTATTCCTGGGCCTAAGAATAAACTTATTTCTAGATATTTCAAAGGAAACCCAGAAAAGGCGTAAACAATTTTGGCTATTAAAACCCGCTGTTCTCCAACTCGGAGCAGTATTTCATTTAAGGTTTCCTTGTAAATGTATCATTCGACTTAATTCATCTAAGTATGTTTTCATGGACCCTTCACGCTTATCATCATTCATAACCTCTAAAAGAACTGAAGGAGTTTAATTTAATTTATTATTTTCTGTCATCTACTAAATGCTGATTAACTTTGTCATTTTCCTCTTAATTTCCTGTATTTGGAATCTTGGATCTACTTAATAGTGGACTTGAGTGTTAGAAATACTAAGTATGTTTATTATAATTTTCTTGTTAAATGATAACTTAAATATTAACACTTTGCCGGATCAAGAGTGTAACCTTGAAATATATTGAGGGGCATAATTGAATGAAAACGTTTATCTCCATGGGCGTTTATCTCCGAGAACGGGTCCGTGAAGGGGTGGACTGAACCGTATTTTCTCAAAAAATAGACGTCCATGTTTTATTTGACAATTTGTGAGCTGGGTGTTTTTGTTTTTCAGCGATAATGGAAAATGAAAGCGCCCAGCTCAAAAACGAATAAATCCAAGGCATTTGTTCGTGGGAGGGGCCAGGAGTCATAGTGCACTGGTCCCCCTCACATGCCAGGACACCAACCGGGCACCCTAGGGGGCACTTTTACAAAAACAAAAAAAAAGGTAAAAGAGCTCCCAGGTGCATAGCACCCTTCCCTTGTGTGTTGAGCCCCCCAAATCCCCCTCAAAACCCACTGCCCACAAGTCTACACCATTACTATAGCCCTAAGGGGTGAAGGGGGGCACCTACATGTGGGTACAGTGGGCTTGGGGGGTTGGACGACTAATAAGCATTAAGCAGCACAATTGTAACAGGTGGGGGGGGGGATGGGCCTGGGTCCACCTGCCTGAAGTCCACTGCACCCCCTAACAACTGCTCCAGGGACCTGCATACTGCTGCCAGGGAGGTGGGTATGACATTTGAGGGTGAAAATAAAAAGTTGTGAAACATCATGTTTTGTGGTAGGAGGGGGTTAGTGACCACTGAGGGAGTCGGGGGAGGTCATCCCCGATTCCCTCTGGTGGTAATCTGGTCATTTAGGGCACATTTTGGGGCCTTATTTGTGAAAAAACAGGGTCCAGGAAAAGTGCCCTAAATTCTAGCTACAAACGCATACTTTTTTTCCATTATCGGCGAAAGGCGCCCATCTCTCCTCGGCTGATAACCACGCCCCAGTTCCACCTTCGCCACACCTCCGACACGCCCCCGTCAACTTTGTACGCTTCCGCGATGGAGTGCAGTTGAAAACGTCCAAAATTGGCTTTCCATTATACCGATTTATTCGTTTTTGTGAGATAAACGTCTATCTCCCGATTTGGGTCGAAATCTAGGCGTTTTTCTCTTTCAATTATAAGGTGGATTGTAAAATTGCAAAAATTAAAAAAATTTTTTTAAAAAAGAGCTGCTCAGTGCATTCAGTCTGCCCAACAAGTTGGCCAGAGTTGAATCTGCACAGGTTTCACTTCATTGTATGCTGCTATCTCCTCCCTTCAGCTATGGCTACTTTTCTCTGGTTGACTCAAGCTTGTTTCTGCAGCTGTCACTTTTTTCTCATTGGTTGACTCAAGCTTGACTCTGCAACTGCCACTTTTTCTCATTGGTTGACTCAAGCTTGTTTCTGCAGCTGCCACTTTTTTCACATTGGTTGACTCAAGCTTGACTCTGCAACTGCCACTTTTTTCTCATTGGTTGACTCAAGCTTGACTCTTCAGCTGCCACTTTTTTCACATTGGTTGACTCAAGTTTGTCTCTGCAGCTGCCTCTTTTTTCACATTGGTTGACTCAAGCTTGACTCTTCAGCTGTCACTTTTTTCTCATTGGTTGACTCAAGCTTGTTTCTGCAGCTGCCACATTTTTCTCATTGGTTGACTCAAGCTTGACTCTGCAGCTGCCACGTTTTTTTCATTGGTTGACTCAAGCTTGACTCTGCAGCTGCCACTTTTTTCTCATTGGTTCATTGCTGAGCTCCCTGTTGTATCTTTGAGAGCTTTGTCTGTCCTTAAGTGAACATTTTCTCCTTTTAGTCTCTTAGTTTTTTCACCTCTCTCTTTCCAGGACTCTGGAGTCTCTCGTTGAGGAGCTGGTGATGGAGGGACTCATGAAACAAGCCCCAGATGTCAAGCTGAGTGATTACAAAGGTATTAAAGATGTAGACATTTTTATTGCATCATAAATGGCCCGTGCATTCAGGTTAATGAGGTGTTTATGTTGTAAGTGCTGCTCCATGCAGGCTACATCCCCCAATACCTTTGATTAGGGCTATAACTGTTGCTCTGTACATGTTAACCCCCTTCCCCCCCCCCCATGCCTTCATTTACTTCTACAGGGGACCAGCTGCAAGGGGACGATGCTGGAGAACTCCAGTGTGAGGGTCTGGGGGGGAGGGGCATGTGGCTGGGGGTCAGTGGGTAAATGGTACTAGGAGAGGGTGGCTCATGGGGTTCCCAAAAGGGAGGGTTAGATCTCTAGTGCCTAGGGTCAGGGTTGAATTCGGTATTTGGAATGTGTGTCTGTATATGTGTGTGGGGGGGGGGAGTTCATTATCTTATTAAGCAGAAAAGAATTTTGAGGCATTTAAAATAATTACATGTGAATATTGTCTTGCTACAAGAACTGAAACTGGACTTGCAAGAAATGATGAAACTTGGAGGGGGTGGGGGGGGGGGGGTAATGATCTAAGCTTTATTTTTCCACAGGGTGGTTCCAAGTCAAAAGGGATGGTTATTGTAGTTCATAAGGCTGTGCCTTTTGTGGAATATGAATCTGGGGGTGGGGGGGAGGGAACACCCTGGGGAGATACAGTAGAATGCTGATTATTTGAACACCGATCATCCAGATGTCCAATTATCCGCCTGATAGTAATGTACTTTCCCAGCCAAAACCCTTTCAGGTTGGACGCGGCAGAGGAAACAGCCTTGCTCTTTCAGCTTGCGGGGGACGCGGCAGAGACAAGCCCTGCCCTTTCCTAATTCATACACACCTTAGGGGGCACTGCAGTGGACTTCACAAATTGCTCCCAGGTGCATAGCTCCCTTACCTTGGGTGCTGAGTCCCACAAAACCCACTCCCCAAAACTGTACACTACTACCATAGCCCTAAGGGATGAAGGGGGGTACCTACATGTGGGTACAGTGCGTTTGGGGGGGGGGTTGGAGGGCTCCCATATATCACCACAAGTGTAACAGGTAGGGGGGGATGGGCCTGGGTCCACCTGCCTGAAGTGCACTGCACCCATTAGAACTGCTCCAGGGACCTGCATACTGCTGTCATGGAGCTGGGTATGACATTTGAGGCTGACATAGAGGTTGGCAAAACATTTTTTTTAGGGTGGGAGGGAGTTAGTGACCACTGGGGGAGTAAGGGGAGGTGATACCCGATTCCCTCTGTTGGTCATCTGGTCAGTTCGGGCACCTTTTCATAGCTTGATCGCAAGAAAAAATAGACCAAGTAAAGTCGGCCAAGTGTTCGTCAGGGACGCCATTCTTTTTTCCATTATCGGCCGAGGACGCCCATCTCTTAATCACGCCCCAGCCCCGCCTTCGCTACGGTGCCGACATGCTCCCGTGAACTTTGGTCATCCCTGCGACGGGAAGCAGTTGAGGACGCCCAAAATCGGCTTTCGATTATGCCGATTTGGACGACCCTGAAAGAAGGACGCCCGTCTCCAGATTTGTGTAGAAAGATGGGCGCCCTTCTCTTTCGAAAATAAGCCTGATAGCCTTCTTTAAGGCTGGAAGTAAACAGGGACAGTAGAAATGGAGCTACTAGCGTTTGCTCATAGTGAGCAGCTAATGTTTGGGGGGCTGGCAAGGATCTCTCTGAGTCAATGGGAATGTGGGGAAATGCAAGAGTTTTAAGTATATTATACAGGGTAGCGGTGTTCAAGGCATTCAATATTTTCTTGGGGTAGAAATGATTTTAGAAGTAAGAGGAGCTATCTGGTCTGAGTTTGCAATGTTCATATATGCTATACGAGCAGTAGGAGTGCATTAGCACCTTCATCTGTGTTCAGCCAGTCTGAGCTGTTGTTTCACGTGTTGAAGATCAGGTGTGAACCAAGGTTCTCTGCAGTTGGAAGTATGAGAAGGGAGGGTTAGCTTCATAGGTACCAAAGAGTCTAAAGCAATATGAAGAGATGTCGTCCATGTAGTTATTCTGTCATCTAGTTGCAGTGTGGCAGAGCTTTTGCTGTCTAATCCAGATGGCCTAAGTAGTGTTTCAGCAGTACTAAGATGTGTACAGGTGGAGTTTGATGATGAATGGGCTGTGGTAGAGATGGTTGAAGTGTCGTCAAATAATGGGAGAGAATGATCTGTCCAAGGCACAGGAAAAATTGAGAATTTGCTCAGAGGGTGTGCACGAAGGAGCGCACAAAGGCCTACTCCTTCGGTGTAAGCACACAGTGCGCACCGCTAGGGCAATTTAAAATGTAGTAGCTGACCAATGATGTCAAAGCTAACCAGAGCATGCCTGGAACACACAGAGTAATAATAGAGTTAGATACAGGACCTGTGTTACTCTGTTTGTATAAGACATGGAAGTGGGGAGGGGGGAGAAGTGGAAGGAAGAGGCACTTGAAAAGTGCAAGAAAAGGTTGATGATAATGACACAAGCATGGTGAGCGGAGAGGTAAAAGGCATAGGTATTCCGAGGTGGTGGGAAGGTATTAGGAAGACTAGGGAATCTATGGGAGAGGCATAAGGATGGTGGAGGAGTGATAAATGAGGAAGGCAAGAGGTTGGTAGGGATAAAATAAGGATGGAAGATATATTGAAAAAGAGGATGAGAGGCATTTGGCCATGAGTGTGTATGAAATGGAATAACCCAAAGGATATTGGAAGGTAGGGCCTGCTGGAGGGAGACAGTTGGTTAGATAGATGGGAGAAGAATGGTAAAAGGTGAATGGGGAAGGTGTAGGGATGGTGGGAAGAGAGGTAGGTGAGATAGGTATAATCTAATCTAATTCATAGCTTATATACTGCACCTATCCCAACAGACGATTCCAGGTGGTTTACAACACAAAAATTCACACAAAGTGAGGAATAACAATATACATAAAATAAAATTCAAACATAAAATTATCCATAAAATGTATAAAATAAAAAGGTTTTTAACTTGTTATGCAAACACATGTGGAGGGGCATTTTCGAATGGGGCCGGCCATCTCTAAGGGCGCCCATCTCTGAGGATGGCGCCGCGAAGGGGCGGGGCCAACCGTATTTTCAAAACGAGATGGCTGTCCATTTTTCATTTTGAAAATACGGTTGGGGGCCCCCAAATCTCAACATTTGGTTCAAATGCTGAGATCGCCGGCTGTAGAGATGGGCGCCCTCAGTTTTCAGCCATAATGGAAACCGAGGGCGCCCATATCAAAAACGAACAACTCCAAGGCATTTGGTCATGGGAGGGGCCAGGATTTGTACCGGGCACCCTAGGGGGCACGTCTACAAATTTAAAA
This sequence comes from Microcaecilia unicolor, assembly GCF_901765095.1. NCBI lineage: Eukaryota > Metazoa > Chordata > Amphibia > Gymnophiona > Siphonopidae > Microcaecilia > Microcaecilia unicolor. The sequence goes on from NC_044031.1 coordinate 2,769,710, forward strand.
AATAATAAAAATTGCTCCCAGGTGCATAGCTCCCTTACCTTGGGTGCTGAGCCCCCCCCCCCAAAATAAAAAACCAAAACCCCACTCCCCACAACTATACACCACTACCATAGCCCTAAGGGGTGAAGGGGAGCACCCACATGTGCGTACAGTGGGTTTCTGGTGGGTTTTGAAGAACTCCCATTTTCCACCACAAGTGTAACAGATAGGGGGGATGGGCCTGGGTCCGCCTGCCTGAAGTGCACTGCACCCACTAAAACTGCTCCAGGGACCTGCATACTGCTGCGATGGACCTGAGTATGACATTTGAGGCTGGTATAGAGGCTGGCAAAAAAAGTTTTTAAAGTTGTTTTTTTTAGGGTGGGAGGGGGTTAGTGACCACTGGGGGTGTCAGGGGAGGTCATCCCCGATTCCCTCCGGTGGTCATCTGGGCAGTTTGTGCACTTTTTTGTGACTTGGACCTAAAAAAAAGGGACCAAATAAAGCGGACCAAATTCTCGCCAGGGACGCCCTTCTTTTTTCCATTATCAACCGAAGCTGGCCATCTCTTAACCACGCCCCGGCACGCCCCTGTCCCGCCTTTGCTACCCTTCCAACACGCCCCCGGGAACTTCGGCTGTCCCGGCTACGGAAAGCAGTTGGGGACACCCAAAATCGGCTTTCGATTATGCCGATTCTGGCGCCCCTGAGAGAAGGACGCCCATCAACCGATTTGTGTCGAAAGATGGGCGCCCTTCTCTTTCAAAAATGAGCTGGATAGTCTAATTCTAAACGAATTACACCAGGTATATTGTTCCACTCAGAGATAGCTTGAAAAGGAAACATGGAACCTTGCGGAGCTACTGCTAGTGATATGCAACTTATCCTTAAAATCGAGCTTGGTACCGGAAGATTGGAAGGTGGCCAATGTAACGCCCATTTTTAAAAAAGGCTCCAAGGGAGATCCGGGAAATTATAGACCGGTGAGTCTGACATCGGTGCCGGGGAAAATGGTAGAGGCTATTATTAAAAACAAAATTACAGAGCACATCCGAGGACATAGATTACTGAGACCAAGTCAGCATGGCTTTTGTGTGGGGAAATCTTGCCTGACCAATTTACTTCAATTCTTTGAAGGAGTGAACAAACATGTGGACAAAGGGGAGTCGGTTGATATTGTGTATCTGGATTTTCAAAAGGCGTTTGACAAGGTACCTCATGAAAGGCTACAGAGGAAATTGGAGGGTCATGGGATAGGAGGAAATGTCCTATTGTGGATTAAAAACTGGTTGAAGGATAGGAAACAGAGAGTGGGGTTAAATGGGCAGTATTCACAATGGAGAAGGGTAGTTAGTGGGGTTCCTCAGGGGTCCGTGCTAGGACCGCTGCTTTTTAATATATTTATAAATGATTTAGAGATGGGAGTAACTAGCGAGGTAATTAAATTTGCTGATGACACAAAGTTATTCAAAGTCGTTAAATCGCGACAGGATTGTGAAAAATTACAAGAAGACCTTACGAGACTGGGAGACTGGGCGGCTAAATGGCAGATGATGTTTAATGTGAGCAAGTGCAAGGTGATGCATGTGGGAAAAAAGAACCCGAATTATAGCTACGTCATGCAAGGTTCCACGTTAGGAGTTACGGACCAAGAAAGGGATCTGGGTGTCGTCGTCGATAACACACTGAAACCTTCTGCTCAGTGTGCTGCTGCGGCTAAGAAAGCGAATAGAATGTTGGGTATTATTAGGAAAGGTATGGAAAACAGGTGTGAGGATGTTATAATGCCGTTGTATCGCTCCATGGTGCGACCGCACCTTGAGTACTGTGTTCAATTCTGGTCGCCGCATCTCAAGAAAGATATAGTAGAATTGGAAAAGGTGCAGCGAAGGGCGACTAAAATGATAGCGGGGATGGGACGACTTTCCTATGAAGAAAGACTAAGGAGGCTAGGGCTATACAGCTTGGAGAAGAGACGGCTGAGGGGAGACATGATAGAGGTATATAAAATAATGAGTGGAGTGGAACAGGTGGATGTGAAGCGTCTGTTCACGCTTTCCAAAAATACTAGGACTAGGGGGCATGCGATTAAACTACAGTGTAGTAAATTTAAAACAAATCGGAGAAAATTTTTCTTCACCCAACGTGTAATTAAACTCTGGAATTCGTTGCCGGAGAAAGTGGTGAAGGCGGTTAGCTTAGCAGAGTTTAAAAAGGGGTTGGACGGATTCCTAAAGGACAAGTCCATAAACCGCTACTAAACGGACTTGGAAAAATCCAAATTTCCAGGAATAACATGTATAGAATGTTTGTACGTTTGGGAAGCTTGCCAGGTGCCCTTGGCCTGGATTGGCCGCTGTCGTGGACAGGATGCTGGGCTCGATGGACCCTTGGTCTTTTCCCAGTATGGCATTACTTATGTACTTATGTACTTATGTAAACTGATGTTTGAATTGTATTTGCTTCATAACCGGAAATTTTAATAGAAGATTGTTGCAAACGCGAGTCAAATTAAAAAAAACAGAAAAAATGGAATTAATAATTCTGATGTATTCCCATATAATATCTGAAAAACTATACATACAGTTTTAAAAATAATTTGTGCACGAACACAGAGCCAATGTAATTCTTTCAATTAACTAGAAACACTGTCATATTTTCGTTCAGCCATATTCTGCAATAATTGTAATTTAGCTAATAATCTACTATTCAAACCACCAAACAGTAAGTAAAAAGAGAGAGAAGGATGGGAGAGACAAGGGGAGAGTGGAGAAGAGATGGATGGGAGAAGCTCGGGAGTGAGTGATGGGGAGAGGCATAGAGATGGTGGGAGACAGATGGACGGAAGAGGCATGGGCATGGTGGAGGAGAGAGTGTTGCAAGATGGAGGGGAGATGATGGGACAATAGACACGAAGAAGCTGACTTTAGATGTGGCATCATCGTCTGTCCTTAGAAAACAGAGTACAATCGCATCCTTGCTTCTTTTTTTCAGGTGATTTCAGCTATCTGGGCAGTACACTGCGCTTGGCGGACATGGAGCCTATGCCTTCAGTGACAGACCTTCGGCAGAACATCACACTGACCGCCATCCTGCCGCTGGGTATGTTAGAGTTCCCCCTTCCCTCGCATGTCCATGTTTCCTGGAGGTAAAGTCCATAGTCTGCTATTGAGACAGATATGGGGAAGCCACTGGGATTAGTAGCATGGAATGTTGCTACCATTTGGGTTTTTGCTAGGCACTTGTAACCTGGATTGGCCACTGTTGGAAACAGGATACTGGGCTAGATGAGCCATTGGTCTGACCCAGTATGACTATTCTTATGTTCTTAATATTTCTGAATCCTTCCTTTATAAGTGTGCAGAAGAAAGGAGGTGTTGATGCCCCGCGGGAGGAGGTGGAGATAAAAATGGTAATGGAATTCAAACATGTGTGGAATAAACACAAAGGAATCCTATTTTGAAGGAATGGATCCACGGAATCTTAGCGGAGATTGGGTGGTGACGCCGGTAATTGGGAAGCAAAACCGATGCTGGGCAGACTTCTACGGTCTACGCCCTGATCATAACTGAGTAGATAGGGATGGGCTTGAATGTAAATTTTAAGGGGCTTCAACGTTAGCTTCAGAACTTTTAGTACAAGAAGAGTGCTGGGCAGACTTATACGGTCTGTGCCCTGAGAATGGAAAGGACAAATCAAACTCGGGTATATATATAAAGTATCACATATCAAGTAAAATGAGTTTATCTTGTTGGGCAGACTGGATGGACCATACAGGTCTTTATCTGCCGTCACTTACTATATTACTATGTGCAAGAAGTTTCATACTGGGTCACAGCAGTGACTCATTCAGCCATTAATTTAGAAACATGACATCATGGTTCCTGCAGGAAATGCAGAAGTGGGAAATGAAGGACAGCTTGATAAGCCACTGGTTCAACCAATTCACTTTATTCCAGGGGCATAGCCAGACACCCAACTTTGGGTGGGCCTGGACTCAAGATGGGTGGGCAGAAGAACCCCTCACTGCCCCACAGGTGATTTGGTCTCTCCTTGTCTCACCTGCATGCCATCTGCTATTTACAAGGTATGCAGGAGGGACAGTTGGGAGTTTTCAGCTGGTGGGGCTAGGGAATCAGCATAGGTGTGCTGCTACTGGGTGGGCCTGAGCCCAAAGTGGGTGGGCCTGGCCCACCCAGGTCCGCCCTTGGCTACGCCACTGCTTTATTCTTCAAACATGTATAAAAACTCAACATGCCATAGATGGTATCTCATATGTGCTTGATTTATAGGAGGGTTGATCGGGTTCTCCTGATGAAGTTGTAGACGAAATGCGTACACGCATTGGGAACCATGATGACTCCATGCTGATTTTTTGAATGAATGTATACAATCCAACCAGCAGCCTCACCTATGCCTGTGACTATATATGCTGAATGCAGCTACATGAGTGGATAGAAGATCCTTTAAAAGCTACAAAACTGGCATTTTGTTCACATGATTTTACCTTGACCTACATATATGGGACATAGATAGAAGAAGACCTTTTAAACTGGAATAGTTTGAAATGGAAAATTGGTCCCTGTGACGTATACACGTGGACAGATGGGAAATTACTTGTATATGCTTTGTGGGCATTCTAGTATGCCGTGCCAATAATAGGGACGAGATAAACGTTTGACAGCGCAAGGCTGGGAAGTAGGAGTGCTGGGATGATTGGTGTATGAATGTAGTGTGAGTGATATGAATTAACACAATATTAGTGTAAAGTGAGTACTTAATATGGTTGGATAATTTTAATTGTACTCTGGCTTAGGGTATTTCCCCTGTTGTTAAGTGATTGTTAACAAAATTGTGTGACACACTCTTACACACAGCCAAGACCTCAAGAATTATTAACAGGTAAGCAGCTGTACCTGCCCCTAAGGCACACGAAACAATATGAAATGATGACAACGGCAGGGTTTCAGAACCATATCCTGGACAAAATCTGTGTTGATGGGAATCCAGCAAAGAATTTTCTTCTACAAATTCCAATCGCTGTTTGCACACCATCCTAGGACAGTAACTATTGGCCAGTAAAGGATCAAGTTTAGCATTCTTCAAACCTGGTCCCACACAGGGTTACCTCCGAGAGCTAAGCGTTGACCCATCATCATGCACATTCCTCAATCTCCACTATCCTAACTGTAAAGGGCTAAAATACAAATCCACATACGCGACCAGCTTCTCATACATTTGCACACAGCTATGGAATGTACTACCGAAGACCATAAAAACAACGCAAGACCTAACCATCTTCCGAAAGCTACTGAAAACAGATCTCTTCAAGCAGGCATACCATAAACACTCATCTTAAATACTAAATAATATTTATTTATTTATTTTATTTATTTGTAGCATTTGTATCCCACATTTTCCCAACAATTTGCAGGCTCAATGTGACTTACATTTGCCGTAATGGCGGTTGCCATTTCCGGGTAATAGAATTACAAATGGTAATGTGTTAAGTTGCATACATACATGGTAGCATACATGTAACATAACATACGTGAACAGATCATGGTATAGATATATATCATGTGCATATATATGTTAAGGAAGAATAAATTATAGCGTTATATAACTAACAGAATAAGAGGGGCATAATCGAACGTGGACGCCCATCTTTTTTTTCGATAATACGGTTTGTGCCGGGCAAATGCATCGGATTTGTGCAGATTTGAGCTGGGTGTAATCGTTTTTCAGCGATAATGGAAACCGAAGGCGCCCAGCTCAAAAACGAGCAAATCCAAGGCATTTGGTCGTGGGAGGGGCCAGGATTCATAGTGCACTGGTCCCCCTCACATGCCAGGACACCAACCGGGCACCCTAGGGAGCACGTGTAACAATTAAAAAAAAAAGTAAAATACCTCCCAAGTCCATAGCTCCCTTCCTTTGGGTGCTGAGCCCCTCAAATCCCCCCCAAAACCCACTGCCCACAACTCTACACCATTACCATAGCCCTTATGGCTGAAGGGGGGCACCTACATGTGGATACAGTGGGTTTTGGGGGCGGTTTGAAGGGCTCCCAGTTACCAGCACAAGTGTAATAGGTAGAGGGGGATGGGCCTGGGTCCACCTGCCTGAAGTGCACTGCACCCACTAGCAACTGCTCCAGGGACCTGCATACTGCTGTGATGGAGCTGGGTATGGCATTTGAGGGTGGCAAACAGGCTGGATAAAAAATTTGTTAAAGTTGTTTTTTTTGGGTGGGAGGGGCTTAGCGACCACTGGGGGAGTCAGAGGTGGTCATCCCCGATTCCCTCTGGTGGTCATCTGGTCATTTAGGGCACTTTTTTGGGACTTGTTCGTGAAAAAAAAGGGTCCCAAAAAAGTGATCCAAATTCGCAGTAAAAACGCCTTTCTTTTTTCAATTATTGGCCAAGGGCGCCCATCTCTCCTCAGCCGATAAACATGCCCCAGTCCCGTCTTCACCATGCCTCCGACACGCCCCCATCAACTTTGTTTGTTCCCGCGACGGAGAAGGAGTGCAGTTGAAGACGCCCAAAATCGGCTTTCGATTATACTGATTTGGGCACCTTTGCAAGATGGGCGCCCATCTCCTGATTTGGGTCGAAATCTGGGCGCCCATCACTTTCGAAAATAAGGCTGTAAGTCTTCTTAGTGTAGGCTAATAAATCATTACCTAACTTTAAGTAGGCAAAAGAACATAGCTTCTTCCCAAGGAGGACATCTCATATTTGCGTAATGCCATTACTAACCCAAATTCTCCAATATATGAGACCTTGGCCAATGTGTATTCTTGAATTACCCCCAATAGGCACAGCCATGGAGTCCTGCAACTGCTGCTGCAGAGATTTATCTGAACTTCAGGAAATCACTAAAACCAACCTCTTCAAAAAGGCCTACCCTAACGACCCTACGTAAACCCTTCACCCAAAGCATAGCATACCTAATGAGCGCACTGGACAACACACAACCATCATCCCTTCTGACCCTCCACACATACCTCATTCGACCACTATACAACCTTGTATTTGTTATCAACCGACTGGGCAAACTCCCAACGGTACTATGTAAGCCACATTGAGCCTGCAAATAGGTGGGAAAATGTGGGATACAAATGCAACAAATAAATAAATAAAAATCCAAGCTCGTTATTGCTTGTGAGGTAGCTTTCAGACCAGGCCATTGACAGAAAACAGACAAGTGTGTCTTACCTAGCATTTGTGCTAGTGGAATAGGGTTTCTCATTGAAACCCACCAACTAGCTGCCCATCTTCAAATCCTTGCTTAAAGCCCACCTCTTCAATGTCGCCTTTGGCACCTAACCACTATTCATGAAATCTAGACTGCCCCAACTTGACATTTCATCCTTTAGATTGTAAGCTCCTTTGAGCAGGGACTGTCCTTTTTTGTTAAACTGTACAGGGCTGCGTAACCCTAGTAGCGCTCTAGAAATGTTAAGTAGTAGTAGTATTTTGTCAGTGGACAGGATGAGGGTGCTCCTGTAGTATCTCATTCTTCCACAGTGAATAGATGGGGCTCTTGGATTAGAGATAGGGGTGCATTTTGTCAGTAGGCCGGATTAGTGTTCCTGTAGTGTCTCGCTCTTGCCTGATGAATGGATGAGGTTCTTGGATTAGAGGAGGATGGCTTTTGTCCATGATTAGAGAGTTCCTGTAGTGTCTCGCTCTTGCACAATGAATGGATGGGGCTCTTGGTCTAGAGGTGGGGAAGAGTTCTTTTGGTGGGCAGGAGGAGAGAATGCTCCTGTATTGTCTCATTCTTGCATGGTGAATAGATGTGATTCTTGCTTTTACTGAAGGCATTTGTCTTTCATTTTTTCTAGGTTCTGCAGTTGTTCATGAGAAGGCTCCTTTACTGAAATCTATGTTGCTGGCAGGTCCTGCTGGGACTGGAAAGAAGATGCTTGTTCATGCCATCTGCACTGAGTCTGGCTCTAACTTCTTTGATCTATCCCCAGAGAACACTGTTGGGAAATACCCCGGGAAGAGTGGCCTCCAAATGATGATGCACATTGTCTTCAAGGTATTGTCTGAGAGAATACCCCTCTCCTTTGTCAGTTCAAGGGTAGAGCGTATGTCAATATCAAGGCCACAGGGAGTCTTCTGAAGTGGAAATATCACTTCCCAAGAGCATACGTACATTAAGGAGATCAGTTACAATGCAATCATGGCGCTTTCCAAAACCCCAATGCTTTCAAATACCAGCCCTGCGCTTCTCCACTGTTCCTTCTAAGCTGAGATGGAGTTCTCTCCACCAACAGTCCTGCCAGTGGGGGGCGCTGTTTCACTATCACATTTTCAATAGTGAGGGACAGGCAAACTCTGTAGAACTCCAGGGAACCTGCCTGTCCCTAGTGGTTGGAAACATAATATTGAAGCAGTGGAGTTGGAGGATTCCCACTCAGCTTAGAGGAAACAGTGCACTCTACTAAGTCAGCCCTGGACATCACTATAATATCAGACAGTGGAACAGGGTTTGGACAGCCCTGAATTTAAGAAAAAACACAGCAGACCAGCAAACAAAGATCAGAGAAATAGTTGAGGCTTTTATTGCTAGTATTTCCTTGGTGCAATAAAAGCCTTAACTATTTCTCTGATCTTTGCTTGGTAGTCTGCTATTTTTTCTTCTGTTCCTTGCATCACAGATTCCTGCCTCCACTTTGATTCTACCCTCAACTTAGGCAGAGAAAACACAGGCAGCTGCCTCAACTGTCAGATTTTCAATGCACCAAATAACCAGGCCAAAGCAGAGAGACTGCTCCCGTTTACTTTAGAGATATAATGATATCTCATACTCCTCCTACTCTCTAATGTCTGGGACCCCCCTGAAGTCTTGCCTGTGGGTGCTAAAATCTTAAATTCTGAGGAGGAGTAGCCTAATGGTTAGTGTGTCGGGCTTTAGTCCTTGTAACCTGGGTTCAATTCCCACTGCAGCTTTTTGTGACCTTGGGCAAGTCACTGAACCCTCCATTGCCCCAGATATAAACACTTAGATTGTGAGCCCTCTAGGGACAGAAAAAGTACCTGCATATAAGAACACTAGTAAAAAAGGCCCGTTTCTGACACAAATGAAACGGGCACTAGCAAGGTTTTCTATCCCTCTGCCTGTTGGCGTACCTCAGGGTTCTGTTCTTGGTCCCCTCCTCTTTTCTATCTACACTTCTTCCCTTGGTTCATTAATCTCATCCCATGGCTTTTCCTACCATCTCTATGCTGATGACTCCCAAATCTACCTTTCTACCCCTGATATCTCACCTTGCATCCAAACCAAAGTTTCAGCGTGCTTGTCTGACATTGCTGTCTGGATGTCTCAACGCCACCTGAAATTAAATATGACCAAAACCGAGCTTCTCATTTTCCCCCCCAAACCCACCTCCCCGCTCCCCCCGTTTTCTATTTCTGTTGATGGCTCTCTCATTCTCCCTGTCTCCTCAGCTCGAAACCTTGGGGTCATCTTTGACTCTTCTCTCTCCTTCTCTGCTCATATCCAGCAGATTGCCAAGACCTGTCGTTTCTTTCTTTACAACATCCGTAAAATCCGCCCCTTTCTTTCCGAGCACTCTACCAAAACCCTCATCCACACCCTTGTCACCTCTCGTTTAGACTACTGCAATCTGCTTCTTGCTGGCCTCCCACTTAGTCACCTCTCCCCCCTCCAGTCGGTTCAAAACTCTGCTGCCCGTCTCATCTTCCGCCAGGGTCGCTTTACTCATACTACCCCTCTCCTCAAGACCCTTCACTGGCTCCCTATCCGTTTTCGCATCCTGTTCAAACTTCTTCTACTAACCTATAAATGTACTCACTCTGCTGCTCCCCAGTATCTCTCCACACTCGTCCTTCCCTACACCCCTTCCCGTGCACTCCGCTCCATGGATAAATCCTTCCTCTCTGTTCCCTTCTCCACTACTGCCAACTCCAGACTTCGCGCCTTCTGTCTCGCTGCACCCTACGCCTGGAATAAACTTCCTGAGCCCCTACGTCTTGCCCCATCCTTGGCCACCTTTAAATCTAGACTGAAAGCCCACCTCTTTAACATTGCTTTTGACTCGTAACCACTTGTAACCACTCGCCTCCACCTACCCTCCTCTCTTCCTTCCCGTTCACATTAATTGATTTGATTTGCTTACTTTATTTTTTTTTTTGTCTATTAGATTGTAAGCTCTTTGAGCAGGGACTGTCTTTCTTCTATGTGTGTGCAGCGCTGCGTACGCCTTGTAGCGCTATAGAAATGCTAAATAGTAGTAGTAGTAGTAGTAGTAGTAGTAGAGTGTGTATGTTTGAGAAAGTGTGTGTGAGAGTGACTGTGTGAGAGAGAGAGGGAGTGAATGTGCAAGTGTATGTGTGTGACAGAGAGAGAGAGTGAGACTGGGTGCGAGTGTGTGTGTGAGAATGAGAATGAGAGTGTGTGCCAGGGCCCCCCTCCCTCCCAGTTCCAGGGTCATCCCCTCCCTCCCTCCGAGTTTCAGGGCCCCTCCCTGCGAGTTTCATATACAGACATTGAGAGTGAGCATCTTTTAAAGTTTTTTTTTTAAAATAAGCTGTAATTTCTGTTACTTTAATTCGTGCATTTCTCTGTCCCTCACTCCCTCCTTCCCAGTTCCAGGGCCCCCCCCCCTCTCAGTTTCACGGTCGTCAGCCCTCCTTCCCTCCCAGTTTCAGGGCCCCCTCTCTCCCAGTTTCAGGGCCCCCTCTCTCCCAGTTCCACGTTCGTCGGCCCTCCCTCCCTCCCAGTTCCAGGGCCCCCCTCTCTCTACTACTACTACTACTACTATTTAGCATTTCTATAGCGCTACAAGGCATACGCAGCGTTGCACAAACATAGAAGAAAGACAGTCCCTGCTCAAAGAGCTTACAATCTAATAGACAAAAAATAAATAAAGTAAGCAAATCAAATCAATTAATGTGGACGGGAAGGAAGAGAGGAGGGTAGGTGGAGGCGAGTGGTTACAAGTGGTTACGAGTCAAAAGCAATGTTAAAGAGGTGGGCTTTCAGTCTAGATTTAAAGGTGGCCAAGGATGGGGCAAGACGTAGGGGCTCAGGAAGTTTATTCCAGGCGTAGGGTGCAACGAGACAGAAGGCGCGAAGTCTGGAGTTGGCAGTAGTGGAGAAGGGAACAGATAAGAAGGATTTATCCATGGAGCGGAGCGCACGGGAAGGGTGTAGGGAAGGACGAGTGTGGAGAGATACTGGGGAGCAGCAGAGTGAGTACATTTATAGGTTAGTAGAAGAAGTTTGAACAGGATGCGAAAACGGATAGGGAGCCAGTGAAGGGTCTTGAGGAGAGGGGTAGTATGAGTAAAGCGACCCTGGCGGAAGATGAGACGGGCAGCAGAGTTTTGAACCGACTGGAGAGGGGAGAGGTGACTAAGTGGGTGACTATGGCCGTGGGCCCTCCCTCCTTCCCAGTTCCACTGTCATCGGCCCTATCTCCCAGTTCCACGTTTGTCGGCCCTCCCTCCCTTCCTCCCAGTTCCAGGGCCCCCATCTCTCCCACTTCCACGGTCATTGGCCCTCCCTCCCAGTTCCAAGGTCGTGGGCCCTCCCTCACTCCCTCCCTCCCAGTTCTAGGGCCCCCCCCCCCCCGTCTCCCAGTTCCACGTTTGTTGGTCCACCCTTCCTCCCTCCTAGTTCCAGGGCCCCCCCTCTCTCCCAGTTCCATGGTCATCGGCCCTCCCTCTCTCCCATTTCCACAGTCGTCGGCCCTCCCTCCCTCCCAGTTCCAGGGCCCTCCCTCTCTCCCAGTTCCACAGTCGTCGGCCCTCCCTCCCAGTTCCAGGGCCCCCCCCCCCCTCTCTCCCAGTTCCACGTTCGTCGGCCCTCCACTTCCTCCCTCCCTCCCAGTTCCAGGCACCCAGTCCCTCTGCTTTTCAAAACTAATCTTCACTTACCGCGTCGGGCTTACGGCGGCCGGCAAAGCATGCAGGCTCGGCCCTTCTCTGTCTGTCAGCTCTAGTCCCGCCCTCATTTCCTGTTTCCGCAAGGGCGGGAACAGAGCTGACAGAAAGAGAAGGGCCGAGCCTGCACGCTTTGCCAGCCACCATAACCCCGACGCGGTAAGTGAAGATTAGTTTTTAAAAGTGGAGCGAGGGTGCCTGGAACTGGGAGGGGGGGCCGACGAACGTGGAACTGGGAGAGAGGGGGGGGGGGCCCTGGAACTGGGAGGGAGGGAGGGCCGACGACCGTGGAACTGGGAGAGAGGGGGGGCCCTGGAACTGGGAGGGATGGAGAATGTTGGAGGAGAGTGACGATGGAGAACGTTGGAGGAGAGTGACGTCAGGAGATAGTTACGAGCGCAGGTAGCCTCATTGGAACATTGGAGGAACAAATTATTATATTAGATAAGAGTAGCCATCATGGGTCAGACCAATGCTCCATTTAGCCCAGTATCCTGTTTCCAACAGTGGCCAATCCAGGTCACAAGTACCTGGCAGAAACCCAAATCAAGGCAACATTCCATGCTACAAATTCCAGGGCAAGCAGTTGCTTCCCATGTCTGTCTCAATAGCAGACTATAGACTTTTCCTCCAGGAACTTGTCCAATCCTTGTTTAAACCCATATACGCTAACCACTGTTACCACACCCTCTGGCAAAGAGTTCCAGAGCTTAACTATTCGTTGAGTGAAAAAATATTTTCTCCTATTTGTTTTAAAAGTATTTGCATGTAACTTCCTTGAGTTTCCCCTAGTCTTTGTACATTTGGAACAAGTAAAAAATCGATTTACTTCTACTCATTCTACACCACTAAGGATTTTGTAGACCTCAATCATATCTCCCTTCATCCATCTCTTTTCCAAGCTGAAGAGCCCTAACCTCTTTAGCCTTTCCTCATAGGAGAGGAGTTCCATCCCCTTTATCATTTTGGTTGCTCTTCTTTGAACTTTTCCTAATTCCACTATATCTTTTTTTTAAGATACGGCGAATGTAAGCCACATTGAGCCTGCAAAGAGGTGGGAAAATGTGGGATACAAATGCAGCAAATACATAAATTAAAAAAAACACAACACTCAAGGTGTGGTCGCTCCGTGGAGCGATACAGAGGTATTATAGTAGTTTTGGTTTTATTCACCATCTCTTTCATAATAATTCCTAGCATCCTTTTTTGGCCGCCGCCGCCACACACTGAGCAGAAGATTTCAGCGTATTATCTACAATGACACCTACATCTTTTCCTTGAGTGCTGACCCCCAAGGTAGACCCTAGCATCAGGTAGCTATGATTTGGATTATTCTTTCCAATGTGCATCATGTTGCATTTGTCCACATTAAATTTCATCTGCCATTTGGATGCCCAGTCTTCCAGTTTCCTAAGGTCTTCTGCAATATTTCACAGTCTACCTGTGCTTGAATAGTTTTGTGTCATCTGCAAACCCACAACACAACATTGCCTCCTTGTGGAACTCTGCTAGTTCTATGCTTTTTGCGTACCCTAGAAAATATCGGTATTTATAGTGACAAAGTTATCTGTGTTGACAACCTGTGGCATTCAGCTGTATTTTGATTGGGGCATATTTGACTTCCCTCTTCTATGCTCTCTGGTATTGCACACTGACACTGGCCAAAGCTCTTGCATACCAGCTCCAGCCACTGCTGTAGCTAAGTGGCATCAGCAGGTGGATGGTGTTGTGTCTCTCAGTGCTTATATTACTCTTTTGCACCTTTAAATTGTATTGGACAGCTATATCTCTGTTCTGTCCTCTGACAGCCTCGCTCTAGTTTATAATGTGATCCTAAAATGTGTTTAATGCTTTTGCTGTTATTCTGACTTCTAAGGATTTTCATTGCCGCAGTTCTCACTGCAAAGATACGTGAGCAATGCATTGTGTGTAACGTAGTTCACAGGCAATGCAGCCACACCTGCCTGTCTGTACAAGAACTGTTACCAGTGGTTTGTGCTACTGCCCAGACCTCCTCTCTTTCTCAGCCAAGCTTGGCTCCTTTATCTTCCTGCTATCATTTCCTGGTCATCCTTACTATCTCTGTCCTGAAAGGTCAGCCAGGTATAACCTTTCCCGCCAATCGAGGGCCGTCCTCTAGGACCACTCTTGCCACCTAGTGGCAGGCTCTGTCCCCATTGGTCTTTACCTCCTCCTCCCTGGGCCTGTGTGAGCCTTCTTCACCTCCCTGTCTCTCTCGCCATGAGGCATTCTCCATCTTGCTTCAGACAGCACTTGTCCTGCTGGACTCCCTGGAACGAACTTGGTTTTTTACCTTGAATATATCTTCCTAATGAGATATTGCATTCTCCAGTCACCCAGCTCTGAGCTATTTCAACTATTTTCTGACCTCTGCAATAAAGCTGCCTCTCTTCGGATTTCTACCTCCAACCACTGATACAGCTCTCAGAATTACGGAGTCTCTGTGCCCTGGGGCAACACTTCTGAACATCTGACTGTGAGTAGATTATCTGTATTTATTCAATAAAAGAAACTTCAGAAAATAAAGACTTCAGGTGTGTTCTGGTGTGCCAAGGTTATAATTCAAGATACTGACACTTTACAGTTAACAAGTCTTAAGAGGCTTGACCATCTCAGGTTAATAAGGATTACCACACCAGTCAACTGCTTCAACCAACTATGTTGCACAACTGCTACAGATGGTGATACTGCACAATGGCAGCAATATTCTATATTCTGTGAGATCTAGTGCATGGCTACACCTGCTAGCTCTGATACACTGCATAGGTCCACTGCACAGCCACACCAGCCAACTTTTATTGCCCAGCTTGCAGTAGGGCATAGCCAATTCATCAGCCTCTACAGAAATAGCTGCACCAGCTCCCTCTAGAGTACAGCTCTGTCAGATGCTTCTGGCGTTTTGCTACTCCAGCTAATCCCGACCCATGGTTACATCAGCCACCTCTTGTGCACAGCTACTCCAGCCTACTCTGGTGTGTCACTTCTCCAGCTAGCTCTGGAGTACAGATTCTCTAGTGCACAGCTGTTCTAGCCATGGGGGAAGGGGATGGGATTTGATATACCACCTTTCTGTAGTTATAATCAAATGTTGCCACGATTTGGGTTTCTGCCAGGCTTGGCCACTGTTTGGAAACAGGATAGTGGGCTAGGTGGACCATTGGTCTGACCCAGTATAGCTACTCTTATGGATACGTTTCTGGAGGAAAAGTCCATAGTCTGCTATTGAGACAGACATGGGAAGCAACTGCTTGCCCTGGGATTTGTAGTATGGAGTGTTGCCACGATTTGGGTTTCTGCCAGGTACTTGTGACCTGGCTTGGCCACTGTTTGGAAACAGGATAGTGGGCTAGGTGGACAATTGGTCTGACCCAGTATAGCTACTCTTATGGATACGTTTCTGGAGGAAAAGTCCATAGTCTGCTATTGAGACAGACATGGGAAGCAACTGCTTGCCCTGGGATTTGTAGTATGGAGTGTTGCCACGATTTGGGTTTCTGCCAGGTACTTGTGACCTGGCTTCACTGTTTGGAAAATAGGATACTGGGCTAGATGGACCATTGGTCTGACCCAATGTTCTTATAAACAGGTGCTTATTTTGTACTAGGGGCAATAAAGGGTTAAGTGATTTGCTGAGAGTCACAAGGAACTGCATTGGGAATCAAACCCAGTTTCCCCTTGTTTTCATGCCACTCACTAGCTATTAGGCTACTCCTCCAGTACACAGCTAGTCCAGCCAGCTCTTGTACTGGGCTATGTCAGCTAGCTAGTTTATACACTTGCAACGTTATATCGTATGGCTTCATCAGCCGTCTCTCTTGATCTGCTGCTCCAGGTAGCTATTCTGCTTATTTACGAAGGAGAAGGGTGCCCATCTTCCGACACAAATCGAGAGATGGGCGCCCTTCTCTTAAGGGCGGCATAATCGAAAGCTGATTTTCACCGCCCTCAACTGCAGTCCATCGCAGGAGCAGCGAAAGTTTAAGGGGGCGTGTCGGAGGCATAGCAAAGGCGGGACAGGGGCGCGGTTAACACATGGGCGCCCTCAGCCGATAATGGAAAAAAGAAGGGCGGCCCTGACGAGCATTTGACCGACTTTACCTGGTCCATTTATTTTCAGGATCAAGCCTCAAAAAAGGTGTCTGAACCAGATGACCACCGGAGGGAATCGGGGTTGACCTCCCCGTACTCTCCCAGTGGTCACCAACCCCCTCCCACCCTAAAAAAACATCTTTAAAAACATTTTTTCCAGCCTCTATGCCAGCCTCAAATGTCATACCCAACTCCATCACAGCACTATGCAGGTCCCTGGAGCAGTTTTTAGTGGGTACTGCAGTGCGCTTCAGGCAGGCGGACCCAGGCCCATCCCCCCATACATGTTACACTTGTGGTGGTAAATGTGAGCCCTCCAAAACCCACCCGAAACCCACTGTACCCACATGTAGGTGCCCCCCTTCACCCATAAGGGCTATGGTAGTGGTGTACAGTTGTGGGGAGTGGGTTTTGGGGGGATTTGGGGGGTTCACCACCCAAGGGAAGGGAGCTATGTACCTGGGTGAAATTATTGAAGTCCACTGCAGTGCCCCCTAGGGTGCCTGGTTGGTGTCCTGGCATGTGAGGGGGACCAGTGCACTACAAATGCTGGCTCCTCCCATTACCAAATGGCTTGGATTTGGCTGGTTTTGAGATGGCCAGCCTCAGTTTCCATTATCGGCGAAAACCGAGGCCGGCCGTCTCTAAGTCCGGCCATCTCAACATTTAGGTCGACCATCTCTAAGGTTGACCTAAATGTTGAGATTTGGCCGGCCCTGACCGTATTATCGAAATGAAATATGGCCGCCCATCTTGTTCTATAATACCGTTGGCTCCGCCCCTTCCCAGGGCCGGCCCCGGAGATGGGCGCCCTTAGAGATGGGCGCCCTCATTCGATTATGCCTCTCCACATCACTCAGCTGCTTCAGATGGTCGTATTACTCAGTGGTACTCGTCAGAAGTAAGGCACTTTAACCGCAGTTGCCATTACGGCATAAGGGTGTCTGCCAGCTGTATCTACATCGATTCACTTCTACCTGTTCTACACCACTCAGGATTTTGTAGACCTCAATCATGTCTCCCTTCAGCCTGAACAGCCCTCACAACACCCACTTGTCTGGACTAGTCTGGTGTGCACGATAAGGAAATATGATATGTAAGATATGCATAGATTTACGGAATAGTACTTAGGTGGAATTTCGGCATTAACATGTCTATATCCAAACGCATGTAATCTGTGTGTAAATATTACAGTCTGTTTTATAGAATAATCCCCCCCCCCCCCCCAATGTATAAGTCCCTCTCAACATTACCTGATATGTTTTATTCACTGGATTGCCAGAACTATTTCAGTTTAGACGAAGGGCCACCCTCAACGAAACAGGAATAAATGAAGCTAGTCAACACCTCATACATGTATCCCTTAACTGCTTTAATGATGTCTCTTCGCTTTTCGCAGGTAGCAAAGAAAATGCAGCCCTCTGTGGTTTGGGTTGGAAACGCAGAGAAAGTTTTCTATAAGAAAGTACCAAAAGAGGAGAAAGAGGTAAGCATGTGACTTCAAAAAGGATGGGCAAGAGAAGAACCAAGAGTACGACACAGAAGATACAGGCAAGAAGATAGGAAGAAAGAGCCACTGGGACAGAGGAGGAGGTGGGAAGAGAGAGAAAGTAAAGAAGACATGGGGCATAGCTGTAATGATAGGGCAAAAGGGAGAGGACAGTATTTCTTTACAAGTAACTGGGGACGATATTCAAAGTAGTATGAGTGGTTGGGAAAAATTCTGCCCACTTAAATTCTGCTTATTAGGCTGGAAACCTACACTCAGTGGCATTTAACTAGGCAATGACAGGCTCTCTCGAAGTTTTCCTACAATGATTGCAGTGTGAGGGATTTTGGGTCTCTCTGAAGGGCATAATCGAAAGGGACGCCCAAGTTTTCCTGGGGACGTCCTCGCAGGACGGCTCCAGCAAGGGCGGGGAAACCTGTATTATCGAAACAAGATGGGTGTCCATCTTTCGTTTCGATAATACGGTCGGGGACGCCCAAATCAGCAAATTTAGGTCGACCTTAAAAGATGGTTGTCCCCAGGACTTGGTTGTTTCTGATTTTCAGCAATAATGGAAAGCGAGGAAGCCCATCTCAGAAATGACCAAATCCAAGCCATTTGGTCATGGGAGGAGCCAGCATTTCTAGTTCACTGGTCCCCCTGACATGCCAGGACACCAACTGGGCATCCTAGGGGGCACTACAGTGGACTTCACAAATTGCTCCCAGGTACATAACTCCCTTACCTTCAGCCAGATGCACTAACTGAACGGAAAAAGCCCTTCCCTTCCCGATCCCTTAGCGATTCAGAAAGGAATGGGCATGCAGGAAGGAAGTCGCATGCAAATGAGCTGCTCGCTGTTAGCTCATTTGCACATGATTTCCTTCCTAAGGAGGGGAAGCTGGTGCAGACCAGCCAAGCATTTTGTGTGGCTGCTCTGCTCATGCCAAAGAAGGCTTCATACATGCAGACAAGCTGCATGTATAATAGTCGTCTACAACCTTAAATTAATTGCCATCTACAACCTTAGAAAAATACAAGTCCAGGTGAAAACATCCAAGTGCTTGTCAGGGACGTCTTTAGAGTATGGGTGAAGGACCTCCTTTGCTATGCCTCCGTACCTGTGGCAGTTGAGGATGTCCAAAATGTGGATGTTTCTGTGAGAAGGATGTTCATGCCTTTGCTATGCCTCTGATATCCCCTTGATTTATTTGGATTTTGGATTGCAAGTAGCAATACTGGGATTTGAACCGGCCACCTCTGGATTGCAAGACCAGTGCTCTAACCACTAGGCCACTCCTCCACTCCCTTGAAATTTGGCCATCCCTGTGGGAGGGGGGCAGTTCAGGACGTCCAAAATGTTTGAAAGAAGGATGTCCACGCCTTCGCTATGCCTCCGCTGACACACACAACATACCTCCCTTCCCAGGGACCTGCATACTGCTGCGATGGACCTGAGTATGACATTTCAGGCTGGCAAAAAAGTTTTAAAAGTTGTTTTTCAGGGTGGGAGGGGGTTAGTGACCACTGGGGGAGTCAGGGGATATCATCCCCGATTCCCTCCAGTGGTCATCTGGTCAGTTCGGGCACCTTTTTGAGGCTTGGTCGTAAGAAAAAATGGACCAAGTAAAGTCACCCAAATGCTCCTCAGGGGTGCCCTTCTTTTTTCCATTATCGCTCGAGGACGCCCATCTGTTAGGCACGCCCCAGTCCCGCCTTCGCTATGCCTCCGACACGCCCTTGAGAACTTTGGTTGTCCCCACGACGGGAAGCAGTTGGGGATGCCCAAAATTGGCTTTCAATTATGCTGATTTGGGCGACCCTGAGAGAAGGACGCCCATCTCTCGATTTGTGTCGAAAGATGGGCGCCCTTCTCTTTCGAAAATAAGCCTGTCTGTGTTTTACTGTAGAAATTGCATTGTGAGTGTGTTCTGGGCTCTCCATTTTTCTGTTACGATTGCAGTGTGAGTGGGTTCTAGGTTCTCTCTCTGTTTTCCTGTAATGTTTGCAGTGTGAGGGGTTTCTGGGTTTCCTCTGTGTTTTTCTGTAATGTTTGCAGTGTGAGGGGTTTCTGGGTTTCCTTTGTGTTTTTCTGTAATGATTGCAGTGTGAGGGGGTTCTGGGTTCTCTCTTCATTTTTCTGTAACGATTGCAGTGTGAGGGGGTTCTAGGCGCTCTCTCTCTTTTCCTGTAATGTTTGCAGTGTGAGGGGTTTCTGGGTTTCCTCTGTGTTTTTCTGTAATGATTGCAGTGTGAGGGGGTTCTGGGTTCTCTCTTCATTTTTCTGTAACAATTGCAGTGTGAGTGGGTTCTAGGCTCTCTCTCTGTTTTCCTGTAATGTTTGCAGTTTGAGGGGTTTCTGGGTTTTCTCTGTGTTTTCCTGTAATGATTGCAATGTGAAGGGGTTCTAGGTCCTACCTGCATTTTTCTGTAATGACTGCAGTGTGAGGGATTTTGGGTCTCTCTGTGTTTTACTGTAAAAATTGCACTGTGAGGGGTTTTGGGGCACTCTTTTTTTTTGTAATAATTGCAGTATAAGGAGGTTCTGGGTTCTCTCTGTGTTTTCCTGTAATGATTGCAGTGCGATGGGGTTCTGGGTTCTCTCTCTCTGTCCTTTTTTGTAATGATTGCAGTGTGAAGGGGTTCTAGGTCCTACCTGCATTTTTCTGTAATGACTGCAGTGTGAGGGATTTTGGGTCTCTCTGTGTTTTACTGTAAAAATTGCAGTGTGAGGGGGTTCTGGGCTCTTCATTTTTCTGTAATGATTGCACTGTGAGGGGTTTTGGGGCACTCTGTTTTTTTGTAATGATTGCAGTGTGAGGGGGTTCTGGGTTCTCTCTGTGTTTTTCTATAATTATTGTAGTGTGAGGGGGGTTCTCAGCTCTCTCTTGTGCCTTTTGTTGAGTTCTTTTGTAACATATCTTGTTTTCTTTTTCCTAGTTAGAACCAAAGCGTCTGAAGAAGGATTTAGTAAAAGTTCTGAAAACGATAAAGGCTGAGGATCGTGTTCTGATTGTGGGAACATCTGAGAAGCCTCATCTCGCTGACATCAAATCTTTCTGCAAAATGTTCCAAAAGATTTTCATGATTCCTCGGCCAGACTATGCTTCCAGATACGGTGAGATGAAGTCTGTTCTCTTTTGGAGCAGGGTCATTGACCCTTCCTGTGAAATAGTGAATGAAGGATCGGTTGATAGTGTCAATGAGTGGAAGGATTTTGATTGGTTGCCTGGGATTAATGAATGTAGAGACACTTCGTTAACGGAAGATTTATTTCCTTGTTTCTTTGGGGCATTGAGGGAAAAAAAGAATCATTTCCTGAGGTCTTAAAGACCCCATCTCTATTTTTACACAGACCCCCACATCACTATCAAACCCCCACCCATACACCATATTCCCCCCTTCCTCCTTTCATAAACACCCACATTCGATATACACTCCATACACCTCCCTACATACCCCCAGCACATTCCTGGATAACCCTATCTTACTCCCACACTCCCAAAGAAAGACATGGCCCCAAACAACCTGACACACACTTTGACACATCCTAATCCCACCTACTCAATTCCTTACCACATTTAAAGAAAACTCACACTTCCCCTCCCCTCCAACTACACATCCTCATTACCAGGCCACACAGTCAATTGATTTTGCTCAGGTCTTTTGGCTTCGTTCAGGTAGAGGAGGAGTTTGTCTGTTCTCAGTTGGCTTACAATCCAAGTTTGTACCTGCTACTACTACTAATCGTTTCTATAGCGCTACTAGACGTATGCAGCGTTATATGCAATGGAGGGAGAAGTGACTTACACAATTCCCACAGGGTGAAACAGTGAGTCGAATAAACAAATAAAGACGATCCAATTGGAATAGCAAGAAATCTTCAGTACTGTGCTCATCACGCAGGGTTCGTGACACAGATAAAAGGACTCGACACGGCCGTGTTTCAGATACTGACTGAAACTGTGGCAGATGCCTTTACCCCTTATATTTTTTACATCTTTTCAGTGGGCAGTAGTCAGGTTTGGCTGTTCTGTTATTCATCATTGAATCTTGTCAGTGATGCTTCTTCAGTATTGTGTACATAGTAACATAGTAGATGACGGCACGGTCCATCCAGTCTGCCCAACAAGATAAACTCATATGTGCTACTTTTTGTGTATACCCTACCTTGATTTGTACCTGTCCTCTTCAGGGCACAGACCGTACAAGTCTGCCCAGCACTATCCCCGCCTCCCAACCACCAGCCCCGCCTCCCACCACTGGCTCTGCCACCCAATCTCAGCTAAGCTCCTGAGGATCCATTCCTTCTGAACAGGATTCCTTTATGTTTATCCCACGCATGTTTGAATTCCGTTACCGTTTTCATTTCCACCACCTCTCGCGGGAGGGCATTCCAAGCATCCACCACTCTCTCCGTGTACGTCCTGATGTAGGCAACGTTTACCGAAACACGGCCTTATCGAGTCCTTTTATCTGTGCCACGAACCCTGATTCACCTTATTGTTGTCTGCGTGGGGGTTTTATCCTTCTTCTAGATATCCAGTTTCTCCTACATAAGCACACAACTGTGGAACGCATTACCAAAAGCCTTGAAAACAACGTACGACCACCTAAACTTCCGGAAATCACTAAAAACCAACCTGTTTAAAAAGGCATACCCTACCGATCCAACATAAATGCCTGACCTCTGCAACACAACAAAACTAAAGTATGTAATGGACATAACACAACTCTTCCATTGTACGATTCCCTAATTTATTTTATTTTTGTTACATTTGTACCCTGCGCTTTCCCACTCATGGCAGGCTCAATGCGGCTTACATGGGGCAATGGAGGGTTAAGTGACTTGCCCAGAGTCACAAGGAGCTGCCTGTGCCTGAAGTGGGAATTGAACTCAGTTCCTCAGGACCAAAGTCCACCAACCTAACCACTAGGCCACTCCTATGGCTATGCCACATGAGCTTGATCTTACCACAACATCACCTTGTATTTGTTCACACCGGAGTCTGTAACGCCTCTCCGGTACTATGTAAGCCACATTGAGCCTACAAATAGGTGGGAAAATGTGGGATATAAATGTAACAAATAATAAATATCATCACAAGTCCACAAGGAGGAGCAGCAGCTTGTAAATCCCGGCTTCCCCGGTTATCAGCCCACTGCTATAACCAGTAGACTAATCCCCCTCCAAAAACACACAAACTGCCCTCCTCATTCCCCCTTCATATGCATTATACATAAGAATAAGAGTAGCCACACTGGGTCAGACCAATGGTCCATCTAGCCCAGTATCATGTTTTCCAAACAGTGGCTAAGCCAGGTCACAAGTATCTCGCAGAAAACCAAATCGTGGCAACATTCCATGTAGAACCCCCAAGAATTGCAAGATTCTGAAATTCCAAAGAGTTGCTTCCCATGACTGTCTCACTAGCAGACTATGGACTTTTCCTCCAGAAACATGTCCATAAGAGTAGCCATACTGGGTCAGAGCAATGGTCCACCTAGCCAGGGGTCTGCTGGTAAATTTTTAACAACAGGCTCTTTCTCCGGACGTAGCCAGCTCTGCAGTTGGAAGGGCCAGGGGTGGCTGGGGGGGTGGGGGGGAGCAACACTTGCCGCTTTCTCCTCCCTCCCTTCGTGCTGGCACACTAGGCATACCTTTGCTGGCAACCAATAAATGGACTGCCACCACTCCCAACGTCTTGCTCTGAGCAGCATGCTGAAATTTCTCACACATGCTGGAGAAGTCCCAGCCTGCTGCTCAGAGCTGGAAACAAGGAGCGGGGAGCAGCAGCAGTCTATTTACTTGGCTAGCAGGGCTCAGCATCCCCACCAGCAAAGTAAAAGAGAATTCAGCAGGGGGCCCAAGCCCACATTTTGGGAGCCAGTTGTTAAAGTAGCCATGGAGGGCCCTACTTTAACAACCGGCTCCCAAAATTCTTAAAAACTTAACAACCGGCTCTTGCGAGCCTGTAAGAGCCTACTCCAGCACACCACTGCACCTAGCCCACTATCCTGTTTCCAACAGTAGCCAAACCAGGTCACAAGTATCTGACAGAAACCCAAATCGTGGCAACACTCCATACTACAAATCTCAGGGCAAGCAGTTGCTTCCCATGTTTGTCTCAATAGCAGACTATGGACTCTTCCTCCAGGAATTTGTCCAAACCTTTTTTAAACCCAGATATTCTAACTGCTGTTACCACATCCTCCGACAAAGAGTTCCAGAGCTTAACTCTTTGTTGAGTGAAAAAATATTTCCTCCTATTTATTTTAAAAGTATCTCGATGTAACTTCCTCGAGTGTCCCCTAGTCTTTGTACTTTTGGCGCGAGTAAAAAATCGATTTACTTTACTCGTGCTACACCACTCAGGATTTTGTAGACCTCAATCATATCCTCCCTCAGATGTTTGTTTTCCGATTAGAAGAGCCCTAAGCTCTTTAGCCTTTCCTCATATGAGAGGAGTTCCATCCCCTCTATCGTTTTGGTCGCTCTTCTTTGAACCTTTTCTAATTCCACTATATCTTTTTTGAGATATGACGACCAGAACTGAGAGTAATACTCAAGGTGCGGATGTAATTAAAAGGCTAAGCGTGTTGCATTTCTACCTGTAAAGGGGGGGAGCATATTCCTTCCTTCATGCTGTGTATGTCTATGGGGGTGGGGCAGTCTTTAATTACTGTACTCCTCCCCCAGGCTATGTTTATAATAGCGGTCTCAGTCTCTGATCTTTTCCCCTCATATTATCTATCTGGCGTTGGGGGGGGGGGAGGTTACACCTCTGAATTCTGCCCCTCACACTTCTCATGCTGTGTTTGTTTCTGGTGAGGTGAGGGGGGGAGGTTACAGCTCTGAATTCTCCCCTCACATGTTCTCTCTTTTTTTTCTGTCTTTCTCTCTTTGCATTTAGTCACTTGGAAGGAGCTGATTCAGAAGCACAAGGGTGTCATCACTAGCAGTCTGAACATCAGTTCTTTAGCTAAAATGTCCGATGGCTATTGTCAGGGTCCCATAGTTCATGCTGTGGAGACGGTGCTGAGAGGGAGGCGGGTGTCACTACAGCTCAAGAAACCGCTGTCCTCTGACGAGTTCCTGCTTCCTCTGGCCAGATATGACCCGATTTACAAAGAAGAGGAGGAAACTCTAAAGGTTGGTCTGAGATCTCTGCTTGGTTACACCAAAGTCATTCACTCACTAATGGAGTGGTTATGAGTGGCCTAGTGGTTACAGCACCGGTCTTGCAATCCAGAGGTGGCCGGTTCAAATCCCACTGCTGCTTCGGAGGACCACGTTTTCCCCAAGGAGGTTAGATTGAGCACATTACATGGGTTGAGGTCAGTAGGCGGAGTCATTGGATCACCCTGGAGGAGTGGCTAGAGCACCAGTCTTGCAATCCAGAGGTGGCTGGTTCAAATCCCACTGCTGCTCCTTGTGATCTTGGGCAAGTCACTTAACCCTCCATTGCCTCAGGTACAAACTTAGATTGTGAGTCCTCCTGGGACAGAGAAATATCCGGAGTACCTGAATATAACTCACCTTGAGCTACTACTGAAAAAGGTGGGAGCAAAATCTAAATAAATAAACAAAGCATCACAACACCAGCACGACATATGACAACAGTGCATCACTCAGTAACTGTCTATAATTCCCTCATATTCTCACTACAGCTTTACACTACCAGCCTGGCTCACAATACCACAGCATCGTGCACTGGTGTCACTGGAACATAAGAACAGCATCACTCCACTACTGTCATTACAGCGTTCCACCACCAGTAGCAATGACATTGCTTCTCACATTATAACTCACATTTAACAGCACAATATCATACTACAGGGGTCCTCAAATTCAGTATTCAGGATTTCCACAATGAATATGTATGAGATTTATCTGCATGTGTAACTTTGGTCTCAACATAAAAAGTTTGGGCACCAGCTAGCTCTTCTCGGGACAGCACCCAAGACCAGGGCCACAAAACAAAGTTTTTTTTATTATTATTTATTGCATTTGTACCCCACATTTTCCCACCTTTTTGCAGGCTCAATGTGGCTTACAGAGTGTTATTATGATGTGATCATTACATGATCTTAAATACAATCGATAGTAGGCTGAAGGTAGATGAGGATTTAGATGGGAAAGTGTTAGGTAAGGTCATGTGAAAGGTGTTTTTAGATGGGAAGGTGTTAGGTAAGGTCATGTGAGAGGTGTTTTTTGATGAACCTGAGAGGTTTAGGAATGATTTGTTTCATTAAGGATGTCTTTTGTAGGCTTTGTTGAAGAGATATGTCTTCAACGATTTGCGAAAGCTGATTAGATTGTCCATGGTTTTCAGGGTCATGAGTATTGCGTTCCATATCTGTGTGCTTTTGTATGCAAAAGTAGTGGCATATGACTGTTTTAGTTTCTCACTCACTGAGCTGGACGCAGGCCTCATGCAAAGAAGCATTCCAGTCCAGGTTTAATTCACTCCTCTCCCTTAGGCCGGTTAAGCTCTCTGGTCTTCTCCGAGAGCTGAACTTTGGGGTTTTGGAGACTGGATATGCACTACTCCCTTCAGGTTCCCTCCGGATCCAACACAGGAACCCCACGGTTGTCAGGAGAGTCAGGAAAGTTAACTGAACAAATCAGAACTGAAGAACAGTTAACTTGATAATCCTCAGTATACAGTTATGATGGCCATAGGAGCCAACTTTTCAAAATTATTGGGGGTGATAAATCCAATAGAAATAACCCCTCCCTGGACACATACAAGGAATTTTCTCAATATTGGGGGTGCTCAAGCACCCACAGCACCCACACAGTCGGCTCCTATGAATGGCATCTTACACTTGAACATGAAGAGACAGTCCCTGCTCGACAGAGCTTACAATCTAATCAGGCCAGACAAACAGGACAAACAAGAGATAAGGGAATATTAATATAAGGATGATAAAATAAGGTTTCTGAACAAGTGAATAAGGGTTAGGAGTTAAAAGCAGCATCAAAAAGGTGGGCTTTTAGCTTAGATTTGAAGACGGCCAGAGATGGAGCTTGACGTACCGGCTCAGGAAGTCTATTCCAGGCATATGGTGCAGCAAGATAAAAGGAACGGAGTCTGGAGTTAGCAGTGGAGAAGAAGGGTGCAGATAAGAAAGATTTACCCAGGGGAGGATGTAGGGAGAGATGAAAGTGGAGAGGTACTGAGGAGCTGCAGAGTGAATGCACTTATAGGTCAATAAGAGGAGTTTGAACTGTATGCGGAAACGGATAGGAAGCCAGTGAAGTGACTTGAGGAGAGGGCTAATATGAGCATAACGACTGGGGCAGGGGGCTGCTCTTGGGATGGTCCAGGAGGTGTCAGCTCTTGATTAGGGAAAGAGAGGAAAGAATTGATCAGGCTGCTACATGGAAGTTATCTAGTTACTGGCCCATATTTGGTCAAAGATAGGTTGCTTTTTATGCAGTCCTGTCTGCCCAGTTATCTGGACCGAATATAGTTTATTTGCATTTGTTACATCATCATTAGCAAACTCGTAGATCACAGTGGTGTACAAATCTAAAATCAAAAGTACAAGAAAAATAGAAAGGAAGACAAACAGTCATACAAAGACCCAAATATGCAATCATGGAGAGGGAGGAAATTGCAGGAAACAGAGTGTGAGATAGTAAAGCCTTAGACTGGACTAAATGTTTGGTGAAACAACCAGGTTTTAAGAGCTTTTTTAAAATTTCTTCAGTGACAGTTCTGCACAGGTAGAAAGTGGCAAACAGCTCCATAGAAATGGAGATGCAAAAAAAGAAAGCCTTATGCCCAGTAGATTCCAATTGAGCGAGACAGGGACTGGGACGACGTAACCGCTGGTCATTTAAAGATCGAAGGAGATGTACAGGGGAGGAAGGGACAGTAAGAAGGATGACCCATGCGATAAGCTCTGAAAGCGAGAGTGAATGTCTTGTTTTCAAAGCCAATGGTGATCGGATTAAGTGCTGTCTTCACCCCTGAGTGGCCCAGAACTTCTGGAAAATGCTGACGTTCAGCTGTTCTACCTGGAATATAAGCTGAACACAAGTGATTTAAATCACTTTGAATAGCTACCTTTTGATATAGGACAGGTGATAACCTGCTCTTTCTCCTGCTTATTTTCGAAGGAGATGGCCGGCCATCTGACACAAATCGGGAGATGGCCGGCCATCTCCTAAACCCGGCCAAATCAGTATAATCGAAAGCCGAGTTTGGCCGGCTCCAACTGCTTTCCGTTGCAGAGCCGGCCAAAGTTCAAGGAGGCGTGTCGGCAGGGTATGGAAGGCGGGACGGGGGCATGGTTAAGACATGGAAAGAAGAAGGCCGGCTCAGACAAGCACTTGGCCGGCTTCACTTGGTCCATTTATTTTTAGGACCAAGTCTCCAAAAAGTGCCCCAATTGACCAGATGACCACCGGAGGGAATCGGGGATCACCTCCCCTTGCTCCCCCAGTGGTCACCAACCCCCTCCCACCCCCCCAAAAAAGTTTTAAAACATTTTTTTGCCAGCCTCTATGCCAGCCTGAAATGTCATACCGAGCTCCCTGACAGCAGTATTCAAGTCCCTGGAGCAGTTTTTTGTGGGTGCAGTGCACTTCAGGCAGGTGGACCCAGGCCCATCCCCTCCATACTTGTTACACTTGTGGTGGTAAATGTAGGTGCCCCCCCCTTCACACCTTAGGGCTATGGTAGTGGTGTACAATTGTGGGGAGTGGGTTTTGGAGGGGGATTTGGGGGGCTCAGCAGTGGTGTACCAAGGGGGGGGGCAGTGGGGGCGGTCTGCCCCGGGTGTCAACGGGTGGGGGGGTGCTCTGCTGGCGAGTCCAGCTCCATCTACCCGGCAGCTGCGTTGTGCGGCGCCTCACGTCTGCACTGCTGTAAAAGAAGAAATTCGCCTCGTCGGTCCTTCCCTTACTCTCTCTGTCCCGCCCTCGAGGAAATAGGACGTTACATCAGAGGGCGGGACAGAGAGAGTAAGGGAAGGGCCGACGAGGCGATTTTATTCTTTTACAGCAGCGCAGAGTCGACGGAGCTGGTAAGACAGGTGGGGACTGGGACTGGGGGGGAGGGTGCTGTGTCGCCTGAGTCGGGGGGGGGGGGGGTCATGCCGGGGGGGAGGTGCACGCAGCAGTGATCCGCCCCAGGTGGAAGTGAACCACGGAACGCCACTGGGGCTCAACACCTAAGGTAAGGGAGGTATGCACCTGGGAGCAATTTGTGAAGTCCACTGCAGTGCCCCCTAGGGTGCCCGGTTGGTGTCCTGACATGTCAGGGGGACCAGTGCACTACGAATTCTGGCTCCTCCCACGTCCAAATGCCTTGGATTTGGCCGGGTTTGAGATCGCCGGCATTAGTTTCCATTATCGCCAGAAACCAATGCTGGCCATCTCTAAAGCTGGCCCAAATGCTGAGATTTGGCCGGCTCCGACCGTATTATCGAAACGAAAGATAGCCGGCTATCTTATTTCTATAATACGGCTGCGACGCCGCTTTACGGGGCCGGCCACATAGATGGCCGGCGCTGTTCGATTATGCCCCCCCCCCCCTCTCTCTCTGGTGATAGAAAAAGTGATGTGCTGACTGGGAAATGTCTCGAGCTCTGAAGACTCGTATCGATAGTATTCGGTTAGTGTATACAGCTGTTGTTGGTTTTTTCTCTTTATATCCTGACAGGACTGGTACAGTAAAACACCACTGAGTAAGAAGCGCCAGAAAGCAGCTGAAGGAGACATTGAGCCACCCAGTAAAGGGAAGGACAAGAAGGGAGCAGGGAAGAAAGGCGCCCGGTGACAAGAATATGATCAGAGCGATGGTCATTGGAGAATCAAAGAAATAGATTTTATTAATGAGAATCTTTTTGTAATAAAAAAAGAACATTAATTGGTCCAGAAAGTCAGTCAGACTTAGCTGTTTGCTGCTTTCCCTCCCTGTGCACTTTTGATGTTTTCTGACACAATTAACAGTGATTGAGCCAGCAGTGAAAATCAAGGTGTTCACTTTAACTCTTGACTGACTGGCTCCAGTGTAAACTCAGGGGAAGCACCATGTTATCTGATCTGCAGTAGATGGAAGAAGGGTGCTTGGCCTCTGGAAACCGGACTGCTTGGCCTGTAGCCTCCATTTTAAATATTACACTTGTGTTTAATACTAAATAAAGCATGGGGTTGAGAGGTGCATCCTACCCTGGTCGTGGACTGAGAAAGCAGAACATAAAGGTGAACTTAATACCATTACATGATTGGGGACAGATAGTCCAACGGCGGACATGGGGCATAATGTTCTTCAGAAATGCAATGTGAAAATGGTGTTATGCTTCTTAATTGAAAAGGGATTTGGCTCATGCCTTTTCCAGCTGCAACTCAGGGTGAGCTATAGTGAGGGACAGTGGGTGATGGAGGGTTGGGTGTCTTGCCCAAGGTCACAAGGAAGCACAGTGGGATTTGAGCCCTAGCAACTCTGGTTCTCAGCCTGCTGCTCTAACCATTAGTTTACTCCCCAGCTCCCTGTTGTCTCAAGTCACTCTTGTCTCCGCTATTTATATTAACGCCAGGTCTGTGGAGAGTAAGTTCATCTAATAAACTTGGCTCACAGAAGCTCATAGTCCGATATTGCCTCACATCTATCCGCCCGGTTATGGTATTCTTCACTCTCCAAGACTTGCTCTTATATTTAAGAGTTTTTCCCACGTGTGTTTAGTTAGTTCTGGGGTACCCTACATTTCCTTGATAACATTTAATGTTCTTCCACCAGAAGTGTCCATCCTTTAGGTAAGACACTGGTAAGTGCCTCCACTGAGTCCTAATCAATTGAAGATGTCACCACATCTCAAAAAAGATATATTGGAATTAGAAAAGGTACAGAGAAGGGTGGTGATAAAGGGGATAGGACGACTTACCCATGAGGAAAGGATAAAGCGACTAGGGCTCTTCAGCTTGCAGAAGAGACAGCTGAGGGGAGATGCGATACTGAATGGAGTGGAACGTGTAGATGTGAATCACTTGTTTACTCTTTCCAAAAATAGAAGGACTAGGGGAACGCAATGAAGCTACAAAGTAGTAAATTTAAAACAAACTAGATAAGATATTTCATCAGTCAAGGTATAATTAAACTCTGGAATTAATTGCCAGCGAATGCGGTAAAAGCAGGTAAAAAAGGTTTGGATAATTTCCTAAAAGAAAAGTCAACTTTAGCCGTCACTGGACATTATAGGCCTGGTGAAACAGGTTTTCGAGGCTGCTTTAAATTTAAGGAAAGGGGATTATGTAGATGGAGTTCCAGAGGGGGGGGGGGGGCAGCACAGAAAAATGAGTATCCTGTGAATTCAGTCTATGAGGAATATTCACACAGCCAACCACTTGTCAAGGACACAGTTAAGACAGGGACATCAGAAAATACACTGTTCTGGTTACACCAAAAGAAGGTCCAGTCCACAAGTACCACCTGGAGCAACTAGAGCCTGGAAGGATTTCCACCTTAATGCATAAAGCACTCTCTGCTGGAACTCCACTTCACCTACCTACCTTAACGTCTGTAATGTATTTATTTATTTATTACATTTGTATCCCACATTTTCCCACCTATTTGCAGGCTCAATGTGGCTTACATTGTACCGTTAAGGTGATCGCCAACTCCGGTAGAGAAACAGATACAAAGTGATATTATAGTCGAATAAGGTGCTTATGTTACAGACACATTGGTATCGCTGTGGCCGGGGAGTCCAACTTGTGCCTGTGCCCGAGTTCCTCACCCGTCATGTACCCGTGTTCCTGGTCTACCATCATCGAGAGCCTGTCCTGTTTTCTGATCCAGTGTCCGTGAGTGATACGATCTGTCAGGTCTGAATTGCTATCTCCTTAGTGCCCCTACAGGGCTCACTAACACATTGGTGGGGGGGAGGGAATGATAATGGGAGGGGTTCTGTATTGGGGGGGGGGGCATTTGTAGTGGTGTCTCGGTGGGGTGGGGCAAGTCATGTTGTGGAGGGGCTCAGGGCGCACCCCTTCTGCACAACCCCCCAAGGTATGATGTCAGCACATGATGAGATCATCCATTGCAGCAATCAACCTCCCTAATGAGACAAAATCCCCAAATAGGGGATTATCTATAGGGACTTATTATGTCTAGGAGGTCATCTAGGGTCATGGATTTGATATATTGCCTTTCTGAAGTACAGCCAAAGCAGTTTGCATGTAGGTATTTCTCTGTCCCTAGTAGGCTTTGTACCTGGGGCAATGGAGTGTTAAGTGACTTGCCCGGGGTCACAAGGAGCTGTAGTGGGAATTGAACCCAATTCCTCAGGTTGCACTGAGCATTAGACCACTGATCTATGCATAGACCCTTCTTAAGCTTCCCCCTTTCTTCCTTACCCATGCTTCCTGTCATGATTCTCCATGTATCACATCTCCGTGACTATCATTTAATCCAGTCCTCAGGTACCGTGAGTGATGTAAATGATAGGTTACAGATTACTGGGAATATGGAATTACATATCTACATACATTTTTATTATTTATGTTAATTAAAAGTAAAACACAAGACAAATGCCTTTAGAATAGATCTGGTCCTACTGATTTATGACTTGTAGTTTTCTCTTTGTTTCATTACATCCTCCAGGTTGACCATGATGTACTTCAGTTTCCCTGAGTCTTTACCTTCAAACGGACATCTCCCCAACATCCTCTTCGATAAGGACTGAAGAAACATCCAGGCCATCTACTCTCCCCATCACTTCCTTAGAGAACCTTTGACCTTGTCCCAAGCTCTCTTGAATTCAGATACTGTTTTCCTCTCCACCACATCTACTAGGAGGCTGTTCCATTAATTCACCACCCTTTCCATGTAAATACTTCATTTCCTCAGGTTAATTACTACTACTACATCCTGTGTCCCCTCAGTTCCAGAGCTTCCTTTCAATTGAAAGAGATTCACCTCCTGTAAATGTCTCTATCATATCTCCCCTCTCCTGCCTTTCTTCCACATTGAGATCTTTAAATCTATTCCCAAATGCTTTATGACGAAAACCAGTGACCATTTTAGTACCCGCGCTCTGGCCCAACTCCATCCTCTGTATATCTCTCTGAAGGTTTGGTCTCCAGAATTGTACACAATACTCTCTAACTGAGGTCTCACCAGAGTCTTACACAGGGGTATCATCACCTCCTTTTTCCTACTGGCCATTCCTCTCCCTATGCACCCAAGCATCCTTCTAGCTCTCGCCGTCACCTTTTCTACCTGTTTGGCCACCTTAAAATCATCACATACAATCACACGCAAGTCTCCTTCCTCTTTTGTACACAAAAGGTCTTCACCCCTTAAAAAGTACCGTTCCTTCATGTTTTTGCAGTCCACATGCTTGATCCTACATTTTTTAGCATTAAATTTAAGGTGCCAAAATCTAGACCAGTGGTTCCCAAACGTTTTCGGTTCATGGCACTCCTAGTGTCCGAGCGATTTTTTGCGGCACCCCGCCACCCCCCAGTCACATAGGTCTCCACATCCCCACCCCCACCCCCAGCCTCATAGCTCTCCACCGCTCTCCTCTCACTCCAGAATACCTCTCCATTCCCTGCAGACCTCCTCCTCCCATCAGTCCAACATACTTCTCCATTCCCTGCAGACCCCCTCCTCCCAGAAAGTCCAGCACATCTCTCCCTTCCCTGCAGCCCCCTCCCATAAGTCCAGCACACCTCTGCCTTCCCCAAATCCAGCATCGCTCACTACCTTCCCTCCCGCAGGTCCAGGATCACTGTTGCTTCCTTCTCCTTCCCCCCCGCTGCCGCTGTAGTGCTTGCACCTTACATTTTCGAGCTGTCCGAGATTCACACAGGCACTCCAGGGCCTTCCCTCTGCCGCGTCCAGCCATCTGTGATCTGGAAGTCCCTGCAGCGCCTGTGTGAATCGCACACAGCCTAAAAACGTAAGCTGCAAGCAGTACAGCAATGGCGGGGGGAAGAAGGAGGAAGCGGCAGATTCCAGACTTTAGTGAGGGAAAAGTAGGGAGCGATGCTGGATTGTGGCCAGCGGGAGGGAGCTCAGGATTTGCCTTGGCACCCTTTACTTTTAGCCCGTTCCTTCTATTGGGAAAATTAGATAGAGGATGAAGGTAAAGAAAGAGAGAGAAAATGAGATAAAAGAGGAAATCATGCTGGAGGAGAGAGAGCGACAGGTAAAACAGGGAAGGAAAACAAAGTCACCAGAAAGAGATGAAAGAGAGAAAAGAGCCAGAAAAAGTCAGAGCCTCCAAAGGCTGGAAAATGTTTTATTGGGTAAAAGTGCACATTAATAAGCGGCTCAGCAGGAAATCTCCCAGGACTTCACTGGGACTACGGCGTCTGCCTGGATTTCTTGCACAGAATTTACACATTTTGGCTGATTCACAATTTTCCAGCATGTTACCTTTACTGTATTAAGCAGAGAGGAGAGTGCACAAGGACCCTCATATTTTGTGGCATTCAAAATAATTTTTAAAAAATATGCCTCTAAGGTATGTGGAAATCAGGGGCTCTGAAATTAAATTGCACCATTTCCTCCAGTGGATGCTCCCTTTAATAAACTGCTCACTCGCTTGCAACTGGTACCATGGGAAAAAGATTTGCTGGTAACCTAATATTTCCCCAGTTCCTTTCTGTGGCTCCTGCACTTCACAGCCTCAGGCCGGCCCCTGATAAACAAAATGCCTTTCTCAGAGGAGGCTTTATAAATAGATCCAGGACCAGGCTAGAGAGAGGCAAGGGGAGAATTGCTCAGGAAAGGGCAGAGAGACAGCAGCACACCCAGAGCACCTACAAAAGCAGCAGAGACAGCTAACGGAGAGACGGCAGCCCACCCAGAGCAACTACAAAAGCAGCAGAGACAGCTAACAGAGAGATGGCAGCCCACACAGAGCAACTACAAAAACAGCAGAGACAGCTAACAGAGAGACAGCAACACACCCAGAGCAACTAGAAAAGCAGCAGAGACAGCCAACAGAGAGACGGCAGCCCACCCAGAACAACTACAAAAGCAGCAGAGACAGTTAACAGAGAGACGGCAGCACACCCAGAGCAACTAGAAAAGCAGCAGAGACAGCCAACAGAGAGACGGCAGCCCACCCAGAGCAACTAGAAAAGCAGCAGAGACAGCTAACAGAGAGACGGCAGCCCACACAGAGCAACTACAAAAACAGCAGAGACAGCTAACAGAGAGACAGCAACACACCCAGAGCACCTACAAAAGCAGCAGAGACAGCTAACGGAGAGACGGCAGCCCACCCAGAGCAACTACAAAAGCAGCAGAGACAGCTAACAGAGAGACGGCAGCCCACACAGAGCAACTACAAAAACAGCAGAGACAGCTAACAGAGAGACAGCAACACACCCAGAGCAACTAGAAAAGCAGCAGAGACAGCCAACAGAGAGACGGCAGCCCACCCAGAACAACTACAAAAGCAGCAGAGACAGTTAACAGAGAGACGGCAGCACACCCAGAGCAACTAGAAAAGCAGCAGAGACAGCCAACAGAGAGACGGCAGCCCACCCAGAGCAACTAGAAAAGCAGCAGAGACAGCTAACAGAGAGACGGCAGCCCACACAGAGCAACTACAAAAACAGCAGAGACAGCTAACAGAGAGACAGCAACACACCCAGAGCACCTACAAAAGCAGCAGAGACAGCTAACGGAGAGACGGCAGCCCACCCAGAGCAACTACAAAAGCAGCAGAGACAGCTAACAGAGAGACGGCAGCCCACACAGAGCAACTACAAAAACAGCAGAGACAGCTAACAGAGAGACAGCAACACACCCAGAGCAACTAGAAAAGCAGCAGAGACAGCCAACAGAGAGACGGCAGCCCACCCAGAACAACTACAAAAGCAGCAGAGACAGTTAACAGAGAGACGGCAGCCCACCCAGAGCAACTAGAAAAGCAGCAGAGACAGTTAACAGAGAGACAGCAGCCCACCCAGAGCAACTAGAAAAGCAGCAGAGACAGCCAACAGAGAGACGGCAGCCCATCCTGAGCAACTACAAAAGCAGCAGAGACAGCCAACAGAGAGACGGCAGCCCACCCAGAGCAACTACAAAAGCAGCAGAGACAGCCAACAGAGAGACAGCAGCACACCCAGAGCACCTACAAAAGCAGCAGAGACAGCTAACGGAGAGACGGCAGCCCACCCAGAGCAACTACAAAAGCAGCAGAGACAGCTAACAGAGAGACGGCAGCCCACACAGAGCAACTACAAAAACAGCAGAGACAGCTAACAGAGAGACAGCAACACACCCAGAGCAACTAGAAAAGCAGCAGAGACAGCCAACAGAGAGACGGCAGCCCACCCAGAACAACTACAAAAGCAGCAGAGACAGTTAACAGAGAGACGGCAGCCCACCCAGAGCAACTAGAAAAGCAGCAGAGACAGTTAACAGAGAGACAGCAGCCCACCCAGAGCAACTAGAAAAGCAGCAGAGACAGCCAACAGAGAGACGGCAGCCCATCCTGAGCAACTACAAAAGCAGCAGAGACAGCCAACAGAGAGACGGCAGCCCACCCAGAGCAACTACAAAAGCAGCAGAGACAGCCAACAGAGAGACGGCAGCCCACCCAGAGCAACTACAAAAGCAGCAGAGACAGCTAACAGAGAGACGGCAGCCCACCCAGAGCAACTAGAAAAGCAGCAGAGACAGTTAACAGAGAGACGGCAGCCCACCCAGAGCAACTACAAAAGCAGCAGAGACAGCCAACAGAGAGACAGCAGCCCACCCTGAGCAACTACAAAAGCAGCAGAGACAGCCAACAGAGAGACGGCAGCCCACCCAGAGCAACTACAAAAGCAGCAGAGACAGCCAACAGAGAGACGGCAGCCCACCCAGAGCAACTACAAAAGCAGCAGAGACAGCTAACAGAGAGACGGCAGCCCACCCAGAGCAACTAGAAAAGCAGCAGAGACAGTTAACAGAGAGACGGCAGCCCACCCAGAGCAACTACAAAAGCAGCAGAGACAGCCAACAGAGAGACGGCAGCCCACCCTGAGCAACTACAAAAGCAGCAGAGACAGCCAACAGAGAGACGGCAGCCCACCCAGAGCAACTAGAAAAGCAGCAGAGACAGTTAACAGGGAGACAGCAGCCCACCCAGAGCAACTAGAAAAGCAGCAGAGACAGTTAACAGAGAGATGGCAGCCCACCCAGAGCAACTACAAAAGCAGCAGAGACAGCCAACAGAGAGACGGCAGCCCACCCAGAGCAACTAGAAAAGCAGCAGAGACAGTTAACAGAGAGACAGCAGCCCACCCAGAGCAACTACAAAAGCAGCAGAGACAGCCAACAGAGAGACGGCAGCCCACCCAGAGCAACTACAAAAGCAGCAGAGACAGTCAACAGAGAGACAGCAGCCCACCCAGAGCAACTAGAACAGCAGCAGAGACAGTCAGCAGAGAGACGGCAGCCCACCCAGAGCAACTACAAAAGCGGCAGAGACAGTCAACAGAGAGACAGCAGCCCACCCAGAGCAACTAGAACAGCAGCAGAGACAGTCAGCAGAGAGACGGCAGCCCACCCAGAGCAACTACAAAAGCAGCAGAGACAGCCAACAGAGAGACGGCAGCCCACCCTGAGCAACTGCAAAAGCAGCAGAGACAGTTAACAGACACAGCAGCCCACCCTGAACAACTAGAACAGCAGCAGAGACAGTCAACAGAGACAGCAGCCCACCCAGAGCAACTAGAAGAGCAGCAGAGAGACGGCAGCCCACCCTGAGCAACTGCAAAAGCAGCAGAGACAGCCAACAGAGAGACGGCAGCCCACCCAGAGCAACTAGAAAAGCAGCAGAGACAGTTAACAGAGAGACAGCAGCCCACCCAGAGCAACTACAAAAGCAGCAGAGACAGCCAACAGAGAGACGGCAGCCCACCCAGAGCAACTACAAAAGCAGCAGAGATAGTCAACAGAGAGACGGCAGCCCACCTAGAGCATCTAGAAAAGCAGCAGAGACAGCCAACAGAGAGACAGCAGCCCATCCAGAGCAACTAGAAAAGTAGAAGACAGCTAACGGAGAGACAGCAGCTCACCCAGAGCAACTAGAAAATCAGCAGAGACAGTAAAGAGAGACAGCAGCCCACCCAGACTACAGCAACTAGAAAAGAAGCAGAGACAGTCAACAGAGAGACGGCAGCCCAACCAGAGCAACTACAAAAGCAGCAGAGACAGCAAAGAGAGACAGCAGCCCACCCAGACTAGAGCAACTAGAAAAGAAGCAGAGACAGTCAACAGAGAGACGGCAGCCCACCCAGAGCAACTACAAAAGCAGCAGAGACAGTCAACAGAGAGACAGCAGCCCACCCAGAACAACTAGAACAGCAGCAGAGACAGTCAACAGAGAGATGGCAGTCCACCCAGAGCAACTACAAAAGCGGCAGAGACAGTCAACAGAGAGACAGCAGCCCACCCAGAGCAACTAGAAGAGCAGCAGAGACAGCAAAGAGAGACAGCAGCCCACCCAGACTAGAGCAACTAGAAAAGAAGCAGAGACAGTCAACAGAGAGATGACAGCCCACTGAGAACAAATAGAAAAGGAACAGAGACACCCAACAGAGAGACTGTAGCACACCCAAAGAAGAGAAAAAACGCCCAGCAGAGAGTTTTGGGTACTCAGAGGTACAAAGCAAGGGCAGATACAGCCAAAATAGAGAAACTCAAAAGAAAGCCAAGAACTGTGATCCCAGTATACTGTGGAAAAATCAATCTAAGAGAATTGTGAGACCCTACACATCGGGGAGATAGTTCAGAGCTCTGATGCCAGCAGAGAGACACCTTGGAAAGCATAAAGAGCTGTGACGGTCAGGATAAGCCTCTGCTGACCAGCACTGACCGGTAGAAAGTGAAAAACTTGTAATCATGTATGGAAACACTTTTGCCTTCTCCTCCTCGGCTCTGCGCTCTATTCGTTTAGAAGCAGAGCGGTCCCAGGACTTCAGGCATGACAATAGTACAGTCCTGAGGTACCTGCCCGAAAGAAGAACATCGGGAAGGGAGAATGGGATACGGAGCTACAGTGAGACGCCAGTGGTGTGCCGAGACATGCTCATACACAATGCCCTGTTCACAGGTGACCTGGAGCGTGTCCAGCAGCACTTCACTAAGCATGCAGCCACTAACTTAGTGATTGAATCACGAGGGGAGGAGATGCGCTGGATCTGCAGGAAGCAAGGTAGAAACAGGGGGCAGAACCAGTGGTGGGAGGGGGGGCTGGTTGGGAGGCGGGGATAATGCTGGGCAGACTTGTAGGGTCTGTGCCAGAGCCGGGGTTGGGAGGCAGGGATAGTGCTGGGCAGACTTATACGGTCTGTGCCAGAGCCGGTGGTGGGAGGGGGGGCTGGTTGGGAGGCAGGGATAGTGCTGGGCAGATTTATACGGTCTGTGCCAGAGCCGGTGGTGGGAGGGGGGGGGGGTCTGGTGGTTGGGAGGCAGGGATAGTGCTGGGCAGACTTGTAGGGTCTGTGCCAGAGCCGGGGTTGGGAGGCAGGGATAGTGCTGGCCAGACTTATACGGTCTGTGCCAGAGCCGGTGGTGGGAGGGGGGGCTGGTTGGGAGGCAGGGATAGTGCTGGGCAGATTTATACGGTCTGTGCCAGAGCCGGTGGTGGGAGGGGGGGGGGGTCTGGTGGTTGGGAGGCAGGGATAGTGCTGGCCAGACTTATACGGTCTGTGCCCTGAAAAGGACAGGTACAAATCAAGGTAAAGTATACACAAAAAGTAGCACATATGAGTTTATCTTGTTGGGCAGACTGGATGGACCATGCAGGTCTTTTTCTGCCATCATCTACTATGTTACTATCCAGCTTATTTTCAAAAGTGATCGCCGGCCATTTCCAGACATAAATCGGGAGATGGCCGGCGATTTCTTAAAAGCGGCAAAATCGGTATAATTGAAAACGGCATTTTTGACAGCACCGCCGCTTTCCCATCCCTTCGCCAGCGAAGGTTCAAGGGGGCGTGTCAGTAGCTTAGCGAAGGCGGGACATGGGTGGGTATGGGCGTGGCTGCCAGATGGCTGGCTTTCGCCCATAATGGAAAAAAAAGCGGCGTTAAGCAGTATTTCGCCAGGTTTACATGGTCCTTTTAGTTTCACGACCAAGCCTCAAAAAGGTGCCCCAACTGACCAGATGACCACCGGAAGGAATCGGGGATGACCGCCCCATACGCCCCCAGTGGTCACCAACCCCCTCTCACACTAAAAAAATAAAAATAAAAACCTTTTTTGCCAGCCTCTATGCCAGCCTCAAATGCCGTACCCACCTCCATGACAGCAGAATGTGTTCTATCCTGTGACAGCCTTTCCCTGGTTCTTTTTTTTTTTTGTTCAATCATTTTTATTAATTTTTAAATAACAAAAAGAAAGGAAATTAAGTACCAGAGACTTAATAATAGTTTAACAAGTTTGATTATGTACACTGACTTGTAGAAGAATTATAGACATTGTTTACATCAACTCTAGGATCCCTGATTCTGTTTCATTACAGGTATTGTATATCTATAGGAATAAGCATATTACTAAATGTTAGAGGTGAAGACAAGAAACTATACATATATATGTAATTAGTACCCATTTATATTTGCATAGATTATAATAATTAATATTAACTGGATGAGTAATCGAGTATAGGAGACCAGGTTTTATTGAATGCTAAAAGGGAGCCGCATTTCTCTGCAGCAGCTTTTTCATATTTAGCGTAAAGACATACTGTATTCCACCACATATCATAAGATAACTTCGTAAAGTCCTTCCAATTTTGACATATCAGTTTTAAAGCAACTTGAATCAATATACGTAATAATTTGGCTATGTGTGGTTGTATTACCGTGTCTAAACCAAATTCTCCCGTGATTATGATTTTGTATGTTAGAGAGATCTTAAAATCTAGAATATGGGAAATAGTGTCCTCTATACGAGACCAATACTCATCCAGTATAGGACAATTGTAAATTAAGTGGTCTAAAGTACCTACATGGTTGTTACAAGACCAGCATCTATTTGAGACTTCTTTAGATATTTGGAAAGTTTGTAAGGTGTCCACATACAGTGGGGGAAATAAGTATTTGATCCCTTGCTGATTTTGTAAGTTTGCCCACTGACAAAGACATGAGCAGCCCATAATTGAAGGGTAGGTTATTGGTAACAGTGAGAGATAGCACATCACAAATTAAATCCGGAAAATCACATTGTGGAAAGTATATGAATTTATTTGCATTCTGCAGAGGGAAATAAGTATTTAATCCCTCTGGCAAACAAGACCTAATACTTGGTGGCAAAACCCTTGTTGGCAAGCACAGCGGTCAGACGTCTTCTGTAGTTGATGATGAGGTTTGCACACATGTCAGGAGGAATTTTGGTCCACTCCTCTTTGCAGATCATCTCTAAATCATTAAGAGTTCTGGGCTGTCGCTTGGCAACTCGCAGCTTCAGCTCCCTCCATAAGTTTTCAATGGGATTAAGGTCTGGTGACTGGCTAGGCCACTCCATGACCCTAATGTGCTTCTTCCTGAGCCACTCCTTTGTTGCCTTGGCTGTATGTTTTGTGTCATTGTCGTGCTGGAAGACCCAGCCACGACCCATTTTTAAGGCCCTGGCGGAGGGAAGGAGGTTGTCACTCAGAATTGTACGGTACATGGCCCCATCCATTCTCCCATTGATGCGGTGAAGTAGTCCTGTGCCCTTAGCAGAGAAACACCCCCAAAACATAACATTTCCACCTCCATGCTTGACAGTGGGGATGGTGTTCTTTGGGTCATAGGCAGCATTTCTCTTCCTCCAACACGGCGAGTTGAGTTCATGCCAAAGAGCTCAATTTTTGTCTCATCTGACCACAGCACCTTCTCCCAATCACTCTCGGCATCATCCAGGTGTTCACTGGCAAACTTCAGACGGGCCGTCACATGTGCCTTCCGGAGCAGGGGGACCTTGCGGGCACTGCAGGATTGCAATCCGTTATGTCGTAATGTGTTACCAATGGTTTTCGTGGTGACAGTGGTCCCAGCTGCCTTGAGATCATTGACAAGTTCCCCCCTTGTAGTTGTAGGCTGATTTCTAACCTTCCTCATGATCAAGGATACCCCACGAGGTGAGATTTTGCGTGGAGCCCCAGATCTTTGTCGATTGACAGTCATTTTGTACTTCTTCCATTTTCTTACTATGGCACCAACAGTTGTCTCCTTCTCGCCCAGCGTCTTACTGATGGTTTTGTAGCCCATTCCAGCCTTGTGCAGGTGTATGATCTTGTCCCTGACATCCTTAGACAGCTCCTTGCTCTTGGCCATTTTGTAGAGGTTAGAGTCTGACTGATTCACTGAGTCTGTGGACAGGTGTCTTTCATACAGGTGACCATTGCCGACAGCTGTCTGTCATGCAGGTAACGAGTTGATTTGGAGCATCTACCTGGTCTGTAGGGGCCAGATCTCTTACTGGTTGGTGGGGGATCAAATACTTATTTCCCTCTGCAGAATGCAAATAAATTCATATACTTTCCACAATGTGATTTTCCGGATTTAATTTGTGATGTGCTATCTCTCACTGTTACCAATAACCTACCCTTCAATTATGGGCTGCTCATGTCTTTGTCAGTGGGCAAACTTACAAAATCAGCAAGGGATCAAATACTTATTTCCCCCACTGTAGCTCTATGCAAGATGTAGAATGATGATTGGGTAAGAGCAGATGATTTTGAGGATTTATATAGTAATGTCCAGATTTTTTCCCATTGTTCTGCAGTTATTTGAGAATTGAGTTCTTTGTTCCAAATGTTTTGTAAGGCTGAAGGAGAGTGAGAAGAGTGTTCTTGGAAGATTTTGTACCATTTAGATGCCGTTTTCTTCCCATTAGACAATTGATGACATAATGTTAGACAACTTGGAGTTTCGTCCTTTAATGAGTTAATATCGAAGTTTGCAGAAATGCAGTGTTTTAGTTGTAGCCATTGAAAGTAGCAGTGGTTAGGTAAATTATACTTTGCCTGTAGTGTAGAAAAAGGTAGCCACTTGTGATTATCCAATAGTTGATGTAGAAACCATATTTTTGCTTCAATCCATTTAGGCCAAGCAAAACACATTCCATTAATTTTTAGTTTTGGATTATTCCAAAGTTGTATCTTAGTGGTCGAATGGATAGAGATTTTAACGCATGAGTCCAATGTGTTGAAAGATGATTGAGAAGCGAATATGATGGGATTATAATCCGAATTGTGTACTGAAGACCATGGTAAGAGAGGTGTTGGGGTTGCTTTAAAGATCTTTGCTTCCCATTTTATCCAAAGTGGGTCAGTATGTTCTTCATTTGAGGTTATCCATAAAGAACTTTGTCTTAGTAAGAAAGCCTTATGGTAGTCCAAAAAATTAGGAAAATTAACACCACCATTGTGTTTGGGGAGTTTAAGATATTTCAGTGCAATACGAGGAGGTTTATTAGACCACAAAAACTTTGACAATATTTTTTCCATATTTTTATAAGTACTGGCATGTAACATAACCGGTAACATACTTAAAATATAATTCACTTTCGGTGCTATCATCATCTTTATGGTGTCTAATCTACCCCACCAAGAAGTTTAAGTGGAGACCATTTATTAGTCATATCCTTCACACAATTCAAAAGGTATGTAGAGTTGAGGTTGATAGTTTCATTAATATTGGATCCAAATAATACACCCAGATATTTCAGGCACGTGGGCGACCATTTAAAATGGGACATTGTGAATTGGTATGATCTAGAGGCCGTGTTTAATGGTAACATTTCTGTTTTAGTGGGGTTTAGTTTGTATCCAGATATTCGTGAGTATTTGTTAATTACATCTAGGATGTGAGGGATGGATGAAGGAGTAGTATATATTAATACATCGTCAGCATATGCAGAAAGTTTGGCTGTAATATTTTCCAATTCTACACCTTTAATATGATCAGACTGTAAGATAGTTAAAAGTAAAGGTTCTAGAGCAATATTAAATAGTAATGGGGAAAGAGGGCATCCTTGTCTTGTACCTCTTGTCGGCCAAAAAGGAGGGGAATATTGACCATTAATAAACAATTTGTTAGATGGACAGGTATATAATACTTTTATCAAATTAATTGCGTTTTGTGTGAAACCAAACCACTTTAAGGTTTGAAACATATATAGCCATTCTACGCGGTCGAAAGCCTTTTCAGCGTCAAGACCTATGGCCACATATGGAGTGTTTGATTTTTGTGTTTGTATAAGTATGTTAGTAAATAATCTGGTATTGTCATAAGAATGTCTTCCATGCATAAAGCCAGTCTGATTAATATTTATGATTTTGGTTAATATAGTTTGTAGTCTTTCTGCTATGATTTTAGCATAAATTTTGGCATCAATATTTATAAGAGATAAAGGGCGGTAGTTTTGTATTCTTTGGGGATCCTTACCAGGTTTTGGGAGCACTATAGTTGTAGCTTCGGTAAAGGAACCAGAAACTTCCCCTGAGGAGATTAAATAATTAAAGAAGGAACTTAATAAAGGGGTAAGTATTTCTTGAAAAGTAAGATAAAATTCTAAAGTAAATCCATCTGGACCGGGGGCTTTTTTTTTTTGCCATGGACTTTATAGCAGA
Organism: Microcaecilia unicolor; assembly: GCF_901765095.1. Taxonomy (NCBI): domain Eukaryota; kingdom Metazoa; phylum Chordata; class Amphibia; order Gymnophiona; family Siphonopidae; genus Microcaecilia; species Microcaecilia unicolor. Next base: position 2,813,804 of record NC_044031.1, read on the forward strand.
TTTTATCTCCTGGTCAGTTATGGGTGATGAGAATAATAAATTGTCATCGTAGTCGATGGTGTTATGATTTATGTTATCAAAAAAGGATGTATCAATTTGATCTGTATTAGATTCTGATTTATATAATTCATCGTAGAATTTTTGGAAGGCTGATAATATTTACATAAGTACATAAGTACATAAGTAGTGCCATACTGGGAAAGACCAAAGGTCCATCTAGCCCAGCATCCTGTCACCGACAGTGGCCAATCCAGGTCAAGGGCACCTGGCACGCTCCCCAAACGTAAAAACATTCCAGACAAGTTATACCTAAAAATGAGGAATTTTTCCAGTCCATTTAATAGCGGTCTATGGACTTGTCCTTTAGGAATCTATCTAACCCCTTTTTAAACTCCGTCAAGCTAACCGCCCGTACCACGTTCTCCGGCAATGAATTCCAGAGTCTAATTACACGTTGGGTGAAGAAAAATTTTCTCCGATTCGTTTTAAATTTACCACACTGTAGCTTCAACTCATGCCCTCTAGTCCTAGTATTTTTGGATAGCGTGAACAGTCGCTTCACATCCACCCGATCCATTCCACTCATTATTTTATACACTTCTATCATATCTCCCCTCAGCCGTCTCTTCTCCAAGCTAAAAAGCCCTAGCCTTCTCAGCCTCTCTTCATAGGAAAGTCGTCCCATCCCCACTATCATTTTCGTCGCCCTTCGCTGTACCTTTTCCAATTCTACTATATCATTAGAATCTTTAATATGAGAGATATCATTTTTTTCGGCTCTAGTCTTTAGGTAGCTGGCAAGTAGATGTCCAGATTTATTATTGCTGGCGTAAAATTGTGCTGATTTCATAAATATCTCTTTATTTGCAGTGTTGGCTAATAATATGTTGTATTTGTATCTATCTTTCCGTAGTTTGCTTAAAATGTCCATATTAGATGGGGATTGTTGGTGTAGATTTTCAAGGTGGGTTATTGATTTTTCTAGTTCTGTGATTTCAAACATTTGCTGTTTTTTTTTTTTGGCTGTAAAACGTATGATTGAGCCTCGGATAAAAGCTTTAAAAGCATCCCATCTTGTTATCCAGTTTGTTTCTTTAAGTGTATTGAACTTGAAGTATTCTATTATGTCATTCATAATCTCTTCTTTAAATTCAGGGTGTGATAATACACTAGCATTAAATCTCCAAGATTTTGTCTGTGCTTTGATTGATAGATCAGATAGTTGTATGGATATGTGTGCATGGTCTGATAATTTGATATTATCAATGTGTGTATCAATTACTTTACTTAATATTGATTCAGAAACTAAGAAGTAGTCTATTCGGGAGTAGGAATTGTGTGGTAAAGAGTGAAAAGTATAGTCTTTCTCATTATTATGTAAAATTCTCCAGACATCACATAATTTGAGGTGGTGAATTAAATCATTCAGAACAAACCATGCTTTAGTTTTTTTAAAAGGGAAACTTGATTTCCTATCTAATTCAGGATTTAAAATTGTGTTGAAGTCTCCACCAATGATAAGTGGCGTATCTCCTTCCTCAGCAGAATGCGTTCTATCCTGTGACAGCCTTTCCCTGGTTCTGATGTGGCTCTCGGCTGGGTGTGACACCTTTTCTGTTATGTGCACTGCAGAGTCACATCAGCAATGCATTGTGGTGGGGGTAGGGTATTGGGCTCCGTGATTCCACTAGCTTGTGGCAAATGCTCACGATGTTGGTAGTTGGTAGGCTCTACTCCCATGGTGCTTTTCCCCCTGCTTACTGGGTCAGAGCGTGCCCTGTTTTGTTTCCGGTAGTCCATGAGGTAGTGGCCATTTTTGTAAGCCAGATTTAGATCTCTTTCACGTGTTAGCTACGTTACAGAACTTAGTTCTTACCTTGAATGTGGCTGAAAGAGGGCATTGTACAGCATTCTGCCAGCTCAGACCTACTGCTAATCTCAGTACCAGGGAGGCTCGTTGCCAGTGGGACACAACCTCTGATCTGCAGTTAACTGTGAGTAAACGTGCTTATTCCAATAAAGGACGTTTTCGGAGAGATTAGTCTTCAGGTGTCAACTGGTGTGCCAAGGTTATACAGAAGCAACAAGTCCTAGAGGCCTGCATGTATGCAGGTCCCTGGAGCACTTTTAGTGGGTACCACAGTGCACTTAAGGCAGGTGCACCCATGCCCCCCTCCCCCAACTGTAACACTTCTGCTGGTAATGGGAGCCCTCCAAAACCCACTGTACCCACATGTAGTTGCCCCCTTCACCCCTAAGAGCTAGGGTAGTGTTGTACATGTGTGGGTAGTGGGTCTTGGGGGGGGGGGGGGGGCTCAGCACACCCAAAGTAAGGGAGCTATGCATGTGGGAGCCTTTCCTGATGTCCACCGCACTGACCCCTAGGGTGCCCGGTTGGTGTCCTGGCATGTGAGGGGGACCAGTGCACTACAAATGCTGGCTCCTCCAACGACCAAAGGGCTTGGATGTCGCCAGGTTGGAGGTGGCCGGCATTTTATTCCATTATCACTGAAAAACAAAACCAGGAATCTCAACCCCGGCGAACTCTGGCATTTGGCCGGGCTAAACCATATTATCGAAAACAAGATGGCCGGCCATCTTTTTTCATAATACGATTCCGGCCAGCTGTAGCACCACCGCCAAAATAGATCGCCGGCGATCTATTTCGCCAGCGATGTTCGATTATGTCCCTCCATGTTACTATGTTACATAATAAAGCTAAAAAAAGGAAATTTAAAATGAATTGGACAAAATATTTCTTCTCTCAGCGTGTAAACAAACTCTGAAATTCATTGCAAGATAATGTGGTAAAAGCGCTTAGCTTAGCTTAGCTGGGTTTAAAAAAAGGTTTGGATGGCTTCCAAAAGGAAGAGTTCATAGGCCATTATTAAAATGGACTTGGGGGAAATCCACTGCTTACTTCTAGGATAAGCAACATAAAATGTATTGCACTGTTTTGGGATCTTGTCAGGAACTTGTGACCTGGATTGGCCACTTTAACTCTGCACCTCCCACACTCTATCCCTGACTACACACACACACCTGTAACCCTACACCTCCCAAACTCTAGCCCTGACTACACACACACACCTGTAACCCTGCACCATCCACACTCTATCCCTGACTACACACACACCTGTAACCCTACACCTCCCAAACTCTAGCCCTGACTACACACACACACACCTGTAACCATGGACCTCCCACAGTCTATCCCTGACTACACATACACACCTGTAACCCTGCTCCATCCACACTCTAGCCCTGACTACACACACACACAACTGTAACCCTACACCTCCCAAACTCTAGCCCTGACTACACACACACACCTGTAACCATGGACCTCCCACAGTCTATCCCTGACTACACATACACACCTGTAACCATGGACCTCCCACACTCTATCCCTGACTACACACACACACCTGTAACCCTGCACCATCCACACTCTATCCCTGACCACACACACACACCTGTAACCCTACACCTCCCAAACTCTAGCCCTGACTACACACACACACCTGTAACCCTGCACCATCCACACTCTATCCCTGACCACACACACACACCTGTAACCCTACACCTCCCAAACTCTAGCCCTGACTACACACACACACCTGTAACCCTGCACCATCCACACTCTATCCCTGACCACACACACACACCTGTAACCCTACACCTCCCAAACTCTAGCCCTGACTACACACACACACCTGTAACCATGGACCTCCCACACTCTATCCCTGACTACACACACACACCTGTAACCCTGCACCATCCACACTCTATCCCTGACCACACACACACACCTGTAACCCTACACCTCCCAAACTCTAGCCCTGACTACACACACACACACCTGTAACCCTACACCTCCCAAACTCTATCCCTGACTACACACACACACCTGTAACCCTGCACCATCCACACTCTATCCCTGACTACACACACACACCTGTAACCCTACACCTCCCAAACTCTAGCCCTGACTACACACACACACCTGTAACCCTGCACCATCCACACTCTATCCCTGACTACACACACACACCTGTAACCCTACACCTCCCAAACTCTAGCCCTGACTACACACACACACCTGTAACCCTGCACCATCCACACTCTATCCCTGACCACACACACACACCTGTAACCCTACACCTCCCAAACTCTAGCCCTGACTACACACACACACACCTGTAACCATGGACCTCCCACAGTCTATCCCTGACTACACATACACACCTGTAACCCTGCTCCATCCACACTCTAGCCCTGACTACACACACACACAACTGTAACCCTACACCTCCCAAACTCTAGCCCTGACTACACACACACACACCTGTAACCCTACACCTCCCAAACTCTAGCCCTGACTACACACACACACCTGTAACCCTGCACCATCCACACTCTATCCCTGACCACACACACACACCTGTAACCCTACACCTCCCAAACTCTAGCCCTGACTACACACACACACCTGTAACCATGGACCTCCCACACTCTATCCCTGACTACACACACACACCTGTAACCCTGCACCATCCACACTCTATCCCTGACCACACACACACACCTGTAACCCTACACCTCCCAAACTCTAGCCCTGACTACACACACACACACCTGTAACCCTACACCTCCCAAACTCTAGCCCTGACTACACACACACACCTGTAACCCTGCACCATCCACACTCTATCCCTGACCACACACACACACCTGTAACCCTACACCTCCCACACTCTAGCCCTGACTACACACACACACACCTGTAACCCTGCACCATCCACACTCTAGCCCTAACTACACACACACCTGTATCCCTGTTCCATCCACACTCTATCCCTGACTACACACACACACCTGTAACCCTACACCTCCCAAACTCTAGCCCTGACTACACACACACACCTGTAACCATGGACTTCCCACAGTCTATCGCTGACTACACACACACACCTGTAACCCTACACCTCCCAACCTCTAGCCCTGACTACACACACACACCTGTAACCCTGCACCTCCCACACTCTAGCCCTGACTACACACACACACACCTGTAACCATGGACCTCCCACAGTCTATCCCTGACTACACATACACACCTGTAACCCTGCTCCATCCACACTCTAGCCCTGACTACACACACACACAACTGTAACCCTACACCTCCCAAACTCTAGCCCTGACTACACACACACACACCTGTAACCCTACACCTCCCAAACTCTAGCCCTGACTACACACACACACCTGTAACCCTGCACCATCCACACTCTATCCCTGACCACACACACACACCTGTAACCCTACACCTCCCAAACTCTAGCCCTGACTACACACACACACCTGTAACCATGGACCTCCCACACTCTATCCCTGACTACACACACACACCTGTAACCCTGCACCATCCACACTCTATCCCTGACCACACACACACACCTGTAACCCTACACCTCCCAAACTCTAGCCCTGACTACACACACACACACCTGTAACCCTACACCTCCCAAACTCTAGCCCTGACTACACACACACACCTGTAACCCTGCACCATCCACACTCTATCCCTGACCACACACACACACCTGTAACCCTACACCTCCCACACTCTAGCCCTGACTACACACACACACACCTGTAACCCTGCACCATCCACACTCTAGCCCTAACTACACACACACCTGTATCCCTGTTCCATCCACACTCTATCCCTGACTACACACACACACCTGTAACCCTACACCTCCCAAACTCTAGCCCTGACTACACACACACACCTGTAACCATGGACTTCCCACAGTCTATCGCTGACTACACACACACACCTGTAACCCTACACCTCCCAACCTCTAGCCCTGACTACACACACACACCTGTAACCCTGCACCTCCCACACTCTAGCCCTGACTACACACACACACACACCTGTAACCCTGCACCATCCACACTCTAGCCCTAACTACACACACACACCTGTAACCCTACACCTCCCAAACTCTAGCCCTGACTACACACACACACCTGTAACCCTGCACCATCCACACTCTATCCCTGACTACACACACACACCTGTAACCCTGCACCATCCACACTCTATCCCTCACTACACACACACCTGTAACCCTACACCTCCCAAACTCTAGCCCTGACTACACACACACACCTGTAACCCTACACCTCCCACACTCTAGCCCTGACTACACACACACACACCTGTAACCCTGCACCATCCACACTCTAGCCCTAACTACACACACACACACCTGTAACCCTGCTCCATCCACACTCTATCCCTGACTACACACACACACAACTGTAACCCTACACCTCCCAAACTCTAGCCCTGACTACACACTCACACCTGTAACCCTACACCTCCCACACCCTAGCCCTGACTACACACACACACCTGTAACCCTACACCTCCCACACTCTAGCCCTGACTACACACACACCTGTAACCCTGCTCCATACACACTCTAGCCCTGACTACACACACACACACCTGTAACCCTGCACCTTCCACAGTCTAGCCCTGACTACACACACACACCTGTAACCATGGACCTCCCACACTCTGTCCCCCATAACACATCACAAACATGTAACCGTGTACTTCCCATACTCTATATCTGAAACCACACACACCTGTAGCCCTGCACCTCCCACACTCTAGCCCTGACTATACACACACACACACTGGTAACCCTGCACCTCCCACACTCTAGCCCTGACTACACACACACACCTGTAACCCTGCACCTTCCACAGTCTAGCCCTGACTACACATACACACCTGTAACCCTGCACCATCCACACTCTAGCCCTAACTACACACACACACCTGTAACCCTACACCTCCCAAACTCTAGCCCTGACTACACACACACACCTGTAACCCTACACCTCCCAAACTCTAGCCCTGACTACACACACACACCTGTAACCCTGCATCTCCCACACTCTGGCCCTGACTACACACACACACACACCTGTAACTCTGCACCATCCACACTCTAGCCCTAACTACACACACACACCTGTAACCCTACACCTCCCACACTCTAGCCCTGACTACACACACACCTGTAACCCTACACCTCCCACACTCTAGCCCTGACTACACACACACACCTGTAACCCTGCACCTTCCACAGTCTAGCCCTGACTACACACACACACCTGTAACCATGGACCTCCCACACTCTGTCCCCCATAACACATCACAAACATGTAACCGTGTACTTCCCATACTCTATATCTGAAACCACACACACCTGTAGCCCTGCACCTCCCACATTCTAGCCCTGACTATACACACACACACACCTGTAACCCTGCACCTCCCACACTCTAGCCCTGACTACACACACACACCTGTAACCCTGCACCTTCCACAGTCTAGCCCTGACTACACACAAACACCTGTAACCCTACACCTCCCAAACTCTAGCCCTGACTACACACACACACCTGTAACCATGGACCTCCCACAGTCTATCCCTGACTACACATACACACCTGTAACCCTGCACCATCCACACTCTAGCCCTAACTACACACACACACCTGTAACCCTACACCTCCCAAACTCTAGCCCTGACTACACACACACACACCTGTAACCCTACACCTCCCAAACTCTAGCCCTGACTACACACACACACCTGTAACCCTACACCTCCCACACTCTAGCCCTGACTACACACACACCTGTAACCCTGCTCCATACACACTCTAGCCCTGACTACACACACACACCTGTAACCCTGCACCTCCCACACTCTGGCCCTGACTACACACACACACACCTGTAACCCTGCACCATCCACACTCTAGCCCTAACTACACACACACACCTGTAACCCTACACCTCCCACACTCTAGCCCTGACTACACACACACACCTGTAACCCTACACCTCCCACACTCTAGCCCTGACTACACACACACCTGTAACCCTGCTCCATACACACTCTAGCCCTGACTACACACACACACCTGTAACCCTGCACCTTCCACAGTCTAGCCCTGACTACACACACACACCTGTAACCCTGCACCTCCCAAACTCTAGCCCTGACTACACACACACACCTGTAACCCTACACCTCCCACACTCTAGCCCTGACTACACACACACCTGTAGCCCTACACATCCCACACTCTAGCCCTGACTACACACATACACACCTGTAACCCTACACCTCCCACACTCTAGCCCTGACTACACATACACACCTGTAACCCTACACCTCCCAAATTCTAGCCCTGACTACACACACACACACCTGTAACCCTGCTCCATCCACACTCTATCCCTAACTACACACACCTGTAACCCTACACCTCCCAAACTCTAGCCCTGACTACACACACACACCTGTAACCCTACACCTCCCAAACTCTAGCCCTGACTACACACACACACCTGCAACCCTGCTCCATCCACACTCTATCCCTGACTACACACACACACCTGTAACCCTACACCTCCCAAACTCTAGCCCTTACACACACACACACCTGTAACCCTACACCTCCCACACTCTAGCCCTGACTACACACACACACACACACACCTGTAACCCTACACCTCCCACACTCTAGCCCTGACTACACACACAGACACCTGTAACCCTACACCTCCCAAACTCTAGCCCTGACTACACACACACACCTGCAACCCTGCTCCATCCACACTCTAACCCTGACTACACACAAACAAACCTGTAACCCTGCACCATCCACACTCTAGCCCTAACTACACACACACACACACCTGTAACCCTGCTCCATCCACACTCTATCCCTGACTACACACACACACCTGTAACCCTACACCTCCCAAACTCTAGCCCTGACTACACACACACACCTGTAACCTTACACCTCCCACACTCTAGCCCTGACTACACACACACACACCTGTAACCCTACACCTCCCACATTCTAGCCCTGACTATACACACACACCTGTAACCCTGCTCCATCCACACTCTATCCCTAACTACACACACACACACCTGTAACCCTGCTCCATACACACTCTATCCCTAACTACACACACACACCTGTAACCCTGCTCCATACACACTCTAGCCCTGACTACACACACACACCTGTAACCCTGCACCTCCCACACTCTAGCCCTGACTACACACACACACCTGTAACCCTACACCTCCCAAACTCTAGCCCTGACTACACACACACACCTGTAACCCTGCTCCATCCACACCCTATTCCTAACTACACACACACACCTGTAACCCTGCTCCATACACACTCTATCCCTAACTACACACACACACCTGTATCCCTGCACCTCCCACACTCTAGCACTGACTATACACACACACACCTGTAACCCTGCACCTCCCACACTCTAGCCCTGACTACACAAACACACACCTGTAACCCTACACCTCCCAAACTCTAGCCCTGACTACACACAAACACACACCTGTAACCCTACACCTCCCAAACTCTAACCCTGACTACATACACACACACACACACACCTGTAACCCTGCACCTCCCACACTCTAGCCCTGACTACACACATACCTGTAACCCTGCTCCATACACACTCTAGCCCTGACTACACACACACACCTGTAACCCTGCACCTCCCACAGTCTAGCCCTGACTACACACACACACACCTGTAACCCTTAACCTCCCAAACTCTAGCCCTGACTACACACACACCTGTAACCCTGCTCCATACACACTCTAGCCCTGACTACACACACACACCTGTAACCCTGCACCATCCACACTCTATCCCTAACTACACACACACACCTGTAACCCTGCTCCATCCACACCCTATCCCTAACTACACACACACACCTGTAACCCTGCACCTCCCACAGTCTAGCCCTGACTACACACACACACACCTGTAACCCTACACCTCCCAAACTCTAGCCCTGACTACAAACACACACACTTGTAACCCTGCACCATCCACACCCTATCCCTAACTACACACACACACCTGTAACCCTGCACCATCCACACTCTATCCCTAACTACACACACACACCTGTAACCCTGCTCCATCCACACCCTATCCCTAACTACACACACACACCTGTAACCCTGCACCTCCCACAGTCTAGCCCTGACTACACACACACCTGTAACCCTGCTCCATCCACACTCTAGCCCTGACTACACACACACACACCTATAACCCTGCACCATGCACACTCTATCCCTGACTACACACACACACACCTGTAACCCTGTACCTCCCACACTCTAGCCCTGACTACACACACACACCTGTAACCCTACACCTCCCAAACTCTAGCCCTGATTACACACACACACCTGTAACCCTACACCTCCAACACTCTAGCCCTGACCACACACACACCTGTAACCCTGCACCTCCCACACACACACCTGTAGCCCTGCTCCATCCACACTCTAACCCTGACTACACACAAACAAACCTGTAACCCTGCACCATCCACACTCTAGCCCTAACTACACACACACACACACCTGTAACCCTGCTCCATCCACACTCTATCCCTGACTACACACACACACCTGTAACCCTACACCTCCCAAACTCTAGCCCTGACTACACACACACACCTGTAACCTTACACCTCCCACACTCTAGCCCTGACTACACACACACACACCTGTAACCCTACACCTCCCACATTCTAGCCCTGACTATACACACACACCTGTAACCCTGCTCCATCCACACTCTATCCCTAACTACACACACACACACCTGTAACCCTGCTCCATACACACTCTATCCCTAACTACACACACACACCTGTAACCCTGCTCCATACACACTCTAGCCCTGACTACACACACACACCTGTAACCCTACACCTCCCACACTCTAGCCCTGACTACACACACACACCTGTAACCCTACACCTCCCAAACTCTAGCCCTGACTACACACACACACCTGTAACCCTGCTCCATCCACACTCTATTCCTAACTACACACACACACCTGTAACCCTGCTCCATACACACTCTATCCCTAACTACACACACACACCTGTAACCCTGCACCTCCCACACTCTAGCACTGACTATACACACACACACCTGTAACCCTGCACCTCCCACACTCTAGCCCTGACTACACAAACACACACCTGTAACCCTACACCTCCCAAACTCTAGCCCTGACTACACACAAACACACACCTGTAACCCTACACCTCCCAAACTCTAGCCCTGACTACATACACACACACACACACACCTGTAACCCTGCACCTCCCACACTCTAGCCCTGACTACACACATACCTGTAACCCTGCTCCATACACACTCTAGCCCTGACTACACACACACACCTGTAACCCTGCACCTCCCACAGTCTAGCCCTGACTACACACACACACACCTGTAACCCTTAACCTCCCAAACTCTAGCCCTGACTACACACACACCTGTAACCCTGCTCCATACACACTCTAGCCCTGACTACACACACACACCTGTAACCCTGCTCCATCCACACCCTATCCCTAACTACACACACACACCTGTAACCCTGCACCATCCACACTCTATCCCTAACTACACACACACACCTGTAACCCTGCTCCATCCACACCCTATCCCTAACTACACACACACACCTGTAACCCTGCACCTCCCACAGTCTAGCCCTGACTACACACACACACACCTGTAACCCTACACCTCCCAAACTCTAGCCCTGACTACAAACACACACACTTGTAACCCTGCACCATCCACACCCTATCCCTAACTACACACACACACCTGTAACCCTGCACCATCCACACTCTATCCCTAACTACACACACACACCTGTAACCCTGCTCCATCCACACCCTATCCTTAACTACACACACACACACACCTGTAACCCTGCACCTCCCACAGTCTAGCCCTGACTACACACACACCTGTAACCCTGCTCCATCCACACTCTAGCCCTGACTACACACACACACACCTATAACCCTGCACCATGCACACTCTATCCCTGACTACACACACACACACCTGTAACCCTGTACCTCCCACACTCTAGCCCTGAATACACACACACACACCTGTAACCCTGCTCCTCCCACACTCTAGCTCTGACTACACACACACCTGTAACCCTGCTCCATCCACACTCTAGCCCTGACTACACACACACCTATAACCCTGCTCCATCCACACTCTAGCCCTGACTACACACACACACACCTATAACCCTGCACCATGCACACTCTATCCCTGACTACACACACACACACACCTGTAACCCTGCTCCATCCACACTCTAGCCCTGACTACACACACACCTGTAACCCTGCTCCATCCACACTCTAGCCCTGACTACACACACACACACCTATAACCCTGCACCATGCACACTCTATCCCTGACTACACACACACACACACCTGTAACCCTGCACCTCCCACACTCTAGCCCTGACTACACACACACACACACACACACACACCTGTAACCCTGCTCCTCCCACACTCTAGCCCTGACTACACACACACCTGTAACCCTGCACCTCCCACACTCTAGCCCTGACTACACACACACACACACACACACACCTGTAACCCTACACCTCCCAAACTCTAGCCCTGACTACACACACACACACACCTGTAACCCTGCACCTCCCACACTCTAGCCCTGACTACACACACACACACCTGTAACCCTACACCTCCCAAACTCTAGCCCTGATTACACACACACACCTGTAACCCTACACCTCCCACACTCTAGCCCTGACCACACACACACCTGTAACCCTGCACCTCCCACAGTCTAGCCCTGACTACACACACACACCTGTAGCCCTGCTCCATCCACACTCTATCCCTGACTACACACACACACACACACACACACACACACCTGTAACCCTGCTCCTCCCACACTCTAGCCCTGACTACACACACACCTGTAACCCTGCACCTCCCACACTCTAGCCCTGACTACACACACACACACACACCTGTAACCCTGCACCTCCCACACTCTAGCCCTGATTACACACACACACCTGTAACCCTACACCTCCAACACTCTAGCCCTGACCACACACACACCTGTAACCCTGCACCTCCCACACACACACCTGTAGCCCTGCTCCATCCACACTCTAACCCTGACTACACACACACACACACCTGTAGCCCTGCTCCATCCACACTCTAGCCCTGACTACACACACACACACCTGTAACCCTGCTCCTCCCACACTCTAGCCCTGACTACACACACACCTGTAACCCTGCACCTCCCACACTCTGGCCCTGACTACACACACACACACACACACCTGTAACCCTACACCTCCCAAACTCTAGCCCTGACTACACACACACACACACACCTGTAACCCTGCACCTCCCACACTCTAGCCCTGACTACACACACACACACACCTGTAACCCTGCACCTCCCACACTCTAGCCCTGACTACACACACACACCTGTAACCCTACACCTCCCAAACTCTAGCCCTGATTACACACACACACCTGTAACCCTACACCTCCAACACTCTAGCCCTGACCACACACACACCTGTAACCCTGCACCTCCCACACACACACCTGTAGCCCTGCTCCATCCACACTCTAACCCTGACTACACACACACACACACACCTGTAGCCCTGCTCCATCCACACTCTAGCCCTGACTACACACACACACACCTGTAACCCTGCACCTCCTACACTCTAGCCCAGACTACACACAGACACACACACCTGTAACCTTTAACAGAGTGGAGGAGTGGCCTAGTGGTTAGGGTGGTGGACTTTGGTCCTGGGGAAGAGAGGAACTGAGTTCGATTCCCGGCACAGGCAGCTCCTTGTGACTCTGGGCAAGTCACTTAACCCTCCATTGCCCGCCGCATTGAGCCTGCCATGAGTGGGAAAGTGCGGGGTACAAATGTAACAAAAAAAAAAAAAAAACCCTGCACCTCCCACACTCTAGCCCTGACTACACACACACACATACCTGTAACCCTACACCTCCCACAGTTTAGCCCTGACTACACACACACACACACCTGTAACCCTACACCTCCCAAACTCTAGCCCTGACTACACACACACACCTGTAACCCTGCACCTCCCAAACTCCAGCCCTGACTCCACACACACCTTTGACCCTGTTAGACATGTCTTGTTGTAACTGCTGCATTCTGCTCTTCTTGGAACCCTGAACCTTTTACCTGTGTGCATATAAACCCCTTAAATCCCAGCCCTTTCACATGCATTCATTAACATCCCTTAACATAGGCATTCGTACCATGGGATGTGCATGTTCCTGTATGTATCCACACTTAAATGCACTCCTAGATTCTCACGTGCTCATGCATTCTCCAGCCCCATCAGGTAACAGCATACAAGACTCCTCTTGCTAAGTATCTGTAGAAAGTTTCTGCACAGCCTGCCAACCAGACACTGCAAGCACATGATCTCCCAGAAATAGACTGGACATTAATTTTGAAGTGAACCTCTGAACAGGCACAGATAGGAGCCAGGAGCTGTTGAGAGAAGAGACATAGCCCTATGGGAGCAGTCACTGGCTCAGGAGCTCTGGGTTCATCACAGTCATGTACACAGGAGCTATAATGACCAGGAAGGCAGAGGGGCCAGCGCTGGAGTTTTGGCAGGCTCTGCTGCAAGGGGACATGAACACAGTGACCCGTATCACCAGAGACCCCCACAGTTCCCTGCACCCTAACACCGTATTTGACACCAGCGATCTGGAGGAGTGGAAAAATTACCGCTTCAACATCAGACGGCTGAGTACAAGAGGGTTTGGGAGAGGGAGGGGTTGCGACTGAAGTAGCACAGAGTGAAAGAAAAGTCAGGAATAGGCAGAGAGTAAGAGAGAAGAAACGAGGAAAATGGAGTGTAGGGGAAGACAAGGGGTCCTCACCCCTAGGATAAGAGGGAGGAGGGCAGGATACTGACCCTACAGGATAAACGATTAGGGTAGGTGGCAGAGACCTGTAGTAGAAATGCTGGGGTGGGTCATTAACTGCTACATTACAAGAAATCGGGGCTAATCTCTTATCATTGGGGAATAAAGGGAGGGGGCAGATCACAGACCATTGGGGTATAAAGGACTGGAATTGGTCTCTCATCCCTGAGTTATAAAGGGAAGGGAAATGTCATTGACCATTGGGATTGGCAGATTGGACTGGTCCCTGACCCCTGATTTAAATGGGGAGGTGCCAAATCACTGACCACTGGGGAATAAGGAACTGAGGGCAGGTCGCTGGTTATTAGGTGAGGAGAAAAGTCGCTAACCATTAAGGATTGAATGGGGCTTTTTTTCTGATCCCTGAGTTATTGGGATGATTGGGATATATGGCATAAAGGTTGGGTATTGGCCCCAGGGTTGGTCCTTATTTCTCTCCTCTCTGTATTTTCCCAGGACTTTGGTCTCTAACATATGAGCAGGAACTGACGACACCTCTTCACATCACTGCTAGCCGTGGCTACACAGACTGCCTCCGACACCTGCTTCTTAGGGGGGCAGATGTGGATTTTTCTCCTGGCGGACAGACCCCCTTGCATGAAGCCTGTGAGAACAGCTGCACTGAGAGTGTCCAATTGCTCCTGTCCCACGGAGCAAACCCTAATGCGGTGTCTGAAGACGGCTACTGCCCCCTTCATTGTTGCAAAACCACCAACTCCATCCAGTAAGTCTCATGTGGGAGCGACAGGTAGAGGATACAGGAAGGTGGGGGAGGGGAGGCAGGGCTGGTTTTTGGGAGGCGGGGCTAGTGCTGGGCAAGACTTCTGTGGTCTGTGCCCTGAAAAGGACAGGTACAAATCAAGGTAAGGTATACACAAGAAGTAGCACATATGAGTTTATCTTGTTGGGCAGACTGGATGGACCATGCAGGTCTTTTTCTGCCGTCATCATCATCTACTATGTATTGGAATTTTTTTAAATTGCCTTTATAAACAGATCCACCCAAAGCGGTGTACAGCAGGTCAAGTTTAACATAAAACTTACAATTTTGTTAACATCGTAACAATAGTAAAACGACCAAATATAAACATAAATAAAATAAATGAGGTAAACTTGCAAATGTGATGTCAGTGCAATACAAACAGTAGTAGCATAATACAGAACATGGAAGAATATACAAATAACATAGATATAATACAATGTCAGAATAATAACAATGAAACACCTAATAAGCATTAGAACATTCAAATAACATAGATATAATATAATACTAATAAAATATCTACTACTACTACTTAACATTTCTAGAGCACTACTAGGGTTACGCAGCGCTGTACAGTTTAACAAAAGAACAGTCCCTGCTCAAAAGAGCTTACAATCTAAAGGACGAAATGTCAAGTTGGGGCAGTCTAGATTTCTTGAATAGAGGTATAGTGGTTAGGTGCCAAAGGCGACATTGAAGAGGTGGGCTTTGAGCAAGGCTTTGAAGATGGGCAGGGAGGGGGCCTGGCGAATGGGCTCAGGGAGTTTATTCCAAGCATGGGGTGAGGCGAGGCAGAAAGGGCGGAGCCTGGAGTTGGCGGTGGTGGAGAAGGGTACTGAAAGGAGGGATTTGTCTTGAGAGCGGAGGTTACGGGTAGGGACGTAAGGGGAGATGATGGTAGAGAGGTAAGGAGGGGCTGGAGATCGAGTGCATTTGTAGGTTAATAGGAGAAGCTTGAACTGTCGCTTCTTCCTCTTCAACATCAGCAAAATTCGCCCTTTCCTCTCTGAGCACACCACCAGAACTCTCGTCCACGCTCTCATTACCTCTCGCCTTGATTACTGCAACTTACTCCTCACCGGCCTCCCACTCAGCCATCTATTCCCCCTTCAATCAGTTCAGTACGCTGCTGCACGTCTTATATTCCGCCAAAACCGATATACTCATATCACCCCTCTCCTCAAATCACTTCATTGGCTTCCAATCAGATATCGCATACAATTCAAGCTCCTCCTCCTTACCTACAAGTGCACTCAGTCTGCGGCTCCTCACTACCTCTCCACCCTCATCTCCCCCCTATGTTCCCGCCCGTAACCTCCGCTCACAGGACAAAGCCCTTCTCTCAGTACCCTTCTCCACCACTGCCAACTCCAGGCTCCGCTCATTCTGCCTTGCTTCACCCTATGCCTGGAACAATCTTCCTTTACCCATACGCCATGCCCCCTCCCTACCCATCTTCAAATCTCTGCTTAAAACTCACCTCTTCTATGCTGCCTTCGGCGCCTAACCGCTCTAGATAGACAGAATGCCCCTATCTATCCACTCTATCAGATTAACTGTTCACTCGTCCTCTAGATTGTTCACTTGTCTTTAGATTGTTCTCTTGTCTTTTAGATTGTGAGCTCTTTGAGCAGGGACCGTCCTTCTATGTCTAAATTGTACAGCGCTGCGTAACCCTAGTAGCGCTTTAGAAATGCTAGTTAGTAGTAGTAGTAGTAACTGTATGCGGTACCTGATTGGAAGCCAGTGAAGTGACTTGAGGAGAGGGGTGATATGAGTATATCGGTTCTGGCGGAATATAAGACGTGCAGCAGAGTTCTGAACAGATTGAAGGGGGGATAGATGGCAAAGTGGGAGGCCAGTGAGGAGTAGGTTGCAGTAGTCAAGGCGAGAGGTAATGAGAGAGTGGATGAGAGTTCGGGTGGTGTGTTCAGAGAGGAAAGGGCAAATTTTGCTAATGTTATAGAGGAAGAAGCGACAGGTCTTGGCAATCTGCTGGATATGCGCAGAGAAGGAGAGGGAGGAGTCGAAGATGACTCCGAGGTTGCGGGCAGATGAGATAGGAACGATGAGGGTGTTATCAACTGAGATAGGGAGTGGAGGGAGAGGAGAAGTGGGTTTGGGAGGGAAGACAATAAGCTTGGTCTTGGCCATGTTCAGTTTCAAGTGGCGGTTGGACATCCAGGCAGCAATGTCGGATAAGCAGGCCGATACTTTGGCCTGGGTTTCTGCAGTGATGTCTGGTGTGGAGAGATAAAGCTGGGTGTCATCAGCATAAAGATGATATTGGAAACCATGAGAGGAGATTAGGGAGCCCAGGGAAGAGGTGTAGATTGAAAAAAGGAGGGGTCCAAGGACAGATCCCTGAGGAACTCCAACAGAGAGCGGGATGGGGGTGAAGGAAGAACCATGAGAATGTACTCTGAAGGTACAGTGGGAGAGATAAGAGGAGAACCAGGAGAGGACAGAGCCCTGGAACCCAAAAGAGGACAGTGTGTCAAGAAGTAAGTTGTGATTGACAGTGTCAAAAGCGGTGGGTAGGTCGAGGAGGATGAGGATGGAGTAGTGACCTTTGGATTTGGCAAGGAACAGGTCATTGCAGACTTTAGATAGTGCCGTTTCTGTCGAGTGTAGGGGGCGAAAGCCGGATTGAAGCGGATCGAGGATGGCATGAGAGGAGAGAAAATCAAGGCAACTGCTGTGAACGGCGTGTTCAAGTATCTTGGAGAGGAAGGGTAGGAGGGAGATGGGGCGGTAGTTGGAGGGACAAGTAGGGTCAAGTGATGTAATACAAGTCAGAATAATAACAATGAAACACCTAATAAGCATTAGAACATTCAAATAACATAGATATAATGTTTATATTTTTCTATCTTGTTGAGATACCAAGTGCATATATATAGATGGGGACAAGAAGGATAGTACAGAGTCAATTGGGATAATTTGATGGTTAGTTATACTCATGGCAAGTTCTTTGTACAGTTAATCAAGATATAAGGAAGTGGTCTAAGTTACAGTGTGTGTAGCAAGCTAGTCCAGGTGCAGAATGAGTGTATAGTTGGTCATCCTATGTATTAAAGCTTAGGAGAAGAGCCAGGCTTTTACCTGCTTCCTGAAGTTGAGGTAGGCTTCAATTATACGTTGCTCCTCTGGGAGTAAATTCCAGAGCGTGGGGGCTACGCCTGAGAAGGCTGCTGGTGTGTATCACATTGTACAATTTCTTTTGATGAGGGGACAGAGAGTGATACTCAATGAAGTTACATGGAAATACTTTTAAAACAAATTTTTCATACAGTGAATAGTTAAGCTCTGGAACTCTTTGCCGGAGGATGTGGTAACAGCGGTTAGCGTATCTGGGTTTTTAAAAAGTTTGGACAATTTCCTGGAGGAAAAGTCCATAATCTGTTATTGAGACAGATATGTGATATCGTCAAATTTCACTAATAATCTGTCGGCTGGTATATCCTCAGGAAAACAACTAGTGTTATCAGGCAGTTGGGTTCTACTCTGATGAACCTTATCCTCAAAATATAATGCTAACTCTAGAGCTGATGGCCAATTACAATTTCAATACAAATTATGTTAATTCTCTTAAATGAAAATAACTTTTTGGTATCCAACCGTTCCACCCCCACCAATTTGAAGTAAAAGCTCTAAACACAAGAACTGTCTCTGTTCCATTCCCAGATCTAAAGCCAGATTCACATAGGTCAAGCCCATTACTTCCAATTGGCCAGTTGTTGAGTTGAGGGCAGACTGATCTATAAATTTAACCAGGAAAGGAATGTTAGAGATCAGGGCCACAGAGAGACTAGGCTGGGCCCGGGGCAAGGCTGCCCCGCCTCCGCCCCTCCTGCTGCTCCGCCTCCACCCCCCTGCCGCCCTCATCGCTCCGCCTGCCGCTCCCCCCCGCCACTGTAGTCCGCGGTCTCACCTGCCTGCCTCCACGGCTCCGGGCCCCCTTAATTCAAAGCGGCAGTCGCAGATCGCGTCTCTTCTGGTCTTCCCTCCCTGTGTCCCGCTCTCGTCTGATGTAACTTCCGGTTTCCGCGAGGGCGGGACACAGGGAGGGAAGGCCAGAAGAGAGGCAATCTGCGACTGCCGCTTTGAATGCAGGGGGCCCAGAGCCGAGGAGGTAGGCAGGTAAGACTGGGGACTGCAGCGTCGGCGGCCTGATCCTGGCACCGGGGAATTTTGCCCCCCCCCCCGCCCCCCCTCGGTGGCCCAGTTAGGGATTGGTCACTAGTTATCGAGTTTGTTCTGGTCAAGGCAGCTCTTTTCCAGTAGGGGGCACACCAGAGCTCTTTTTAGTGTTGTTGGCAGCTGCCCTTCCAGAAGAGAGAATTTACCAATTTTTGTGGCCCCTTCAATGAAGCCTGTGCTCTGGTAATAGCAGGAACACATAGGGGCCGATAGTTTAACCTCCACTACTCAGATGAATGCTGGTGGAGGGGGCTAGTCAGTGATTTTCAGCAGAATTACCCGGCGGGAATAAATTACAGATACCCTAGCGCTATGTGGATACCGGGGGGGGGGGGGGAACTAATATTCAGTGACGTGATCTGGATAACATAGGAAAGTTGTCCTAAATTAAGTACATAAGTAATGCCACACTGGGAAAAGATCAAGGGTCCATCGAGCCCAGCATCTTGTCCACGACAGCGGCCAATCCAGGCCAAGGGCACCTGGCAGCTTCCCAAACATAAAAATTATCAGAAT
The DNA here is from genome assembly GCF_901765095.1 of Microcaecilia unicolor. Classification (NCBI taxonomy): domain Eukaryota; kingdom Metazoa; phylum Chordata; class Amphibia; order Gymnophiona; family Siphonopidae; genus Microcaecilia; species Microcaecilia unicolor. The sequence continues at coordinate 2,834,306 of NC_044031.1, forward strand.
GTTATCAGTCATTTTCTAGACAAGAGGATTGAGAACTAGGTATTATCCGGCATTTAATATTTGGGTATTTGTTTAAACACTTAAATGCTGACTGCACAGTTTAAAAATCGCACTGATAGTCTTCTAGTTCCAATTACTATGAAAACTAAGACACAGCAGACTGGACTGCTGTTTCCACATGAAAACCCTCTTGTGCTATGTGCTTACGAATCCCTTAATTTACACGCCTCTCTCTCTCCCCTTCTCTGTTCCTTATTAGGGCAGTAACTGCATTGTTTTAGCGCACTGCAGTGGTGTAGCTGCGGGTGGGCCTGGGTGGGCACAGATCCACTCATCTCCTCTCTTCCACTCCTCCTCCAGCGGTCCAGCATCTACCCCTCTCTAAATCCTGCTGTGCCTCCCTGGTCTATCTCAGAGGCATCACAGCAATTTATCTTCGCTGCCTGAGCTGGTCCCCACAGGCTTCGCTTTGCTGCATCCCGCCGGTGAGGGAACAGGAAGGGGCATCAGCGAGGGCAGGACGCGGCAAAAGGAAGCCCGCGAGGGCTAGCACAGGCTGAAAAGATGAATCACTGCAGCCAGCGGGACGCAGCTGAGGCACACCTGGGAGGGGTGGAGAGATTCAGAGAGGGGGAAGATGCTAGACTTTGTGGGTGGGGGGGGGGGGTGGATTGGGAAGGACAGAGTAAATGCTGAGCTAAGTGGGGGGGAGGGGGGTTGGAAGGGCCTACCCAAGCTATCTGTAAGTCACCCAAGCTATGCCACTGGCCCACTGGGGCACCATCCTGAGGATAGACAAAGTCTCCAATCATACATTCTCTGCCGTATTCTCCAATCTTTACTGGCTGTTACTATTCCTCGCAGTTGAAAACACATTGGGGGAACATTTTGATCAACCTGCCTCATTGGCCGTGTACTTAGGAGCTTTTATTGCACTCTGACCTTGAGTGTACGAGAAATGCAAGCGACCTCCTGCCAGCTAAAACCCCAAGGAACAGCCTCTCTGTTCACGTCCACTCCTACTGTACCTCATATACTCTGAGGAAAGGGTCCGTCACCGTGAGACCCCGTTATATCTAAGCCACCTGATCCCAGTGTTATACACTATGAATAAAGGGGTCATTTTCAAGCCAGTTGTCAGCTAAAATTCTCGGTTTACCGGATTATTTGTGGTTTCATGCTACACATGTATTTTTAGGTGGAATCTATTCTTTACATGCCTTAATACTCTTTCTCTCAAACCCCTCATCATCAGTAGCACACTCTCTCTCTCTCTCTCTCTCTCTCTCTCTATCTATCTATCTATCCCTTGCAGTCTCTCTCTCCACCTCTACCTCACAATCCATATCATTATCCCCATTAGTCTTTTTCTCTCCCTCTCATGATCCCCAGCACTCTCTCTCTCTGTGTCTCTGTCTCTGTCTCTCTCTCTCTCTCTCATCATCCCCAGTAGCCTCTCTTGTTTCCCTTTCAAACCCCTTCACCATCCCCAGCAGTGTCTCTCTCTCTCTCTCTCTCTCTCTCTCTGTCTCTCTATCTATCTATCTATCTATCTATCTATCTATCTATCTATCTATCTATCCCCTGCAGTCTCTCTCTCCACCTCTACCTCACAATCCATATCATTATCCCCAGCAGTCTTTTTCTCTCCCTCTCATGATCCCCAGCACTCTCTCTCTGTGTGTCTCTGTCTCTCTCTCTCTCTCATCATCCCCAGTAGCCTCTCTTGTTTCTCTTTCAAACCCCTTCACCATCCCCAGCAGTGTCTCTCTCTCTCTCTCTCTCTCTCTCTCTCTGTCTCTCTGTCTCTCTCTCTCTATCTATCTATCTATCTATCTATCTATCTATCTATCTATCTATCTATCTATCTATCTATCTATCTATCTATCCCCTGCAGTCTCTCTCTCCACCTCTACCTCACAATCCATATCATTATCCCCAGCAGTCTTTTTCTCTCCCTCTCATGATCCCCAGCACTCTCTCTCTCTGTGTCTCTGTCTCTGTCTCTCTCTCATCATCCCCAGTAGCCTCTCTTGTTTCTCTTTCAAACCCCTTCACCATCCCCAGCAGTGTCTCTCTCTCTCTCTGTCTCTCTCTCTCTCTCTCTCTCCATCCTCTGGAGTCTTTCTCTTTACCTCTCCATAAGTACAAAAGTGTTGCCATACTGGGACAGACTGAATGTCCATCAAGCCCAGAATCCTGTTTCATTGCATGCCCCCTAATCCTAGTATATTTGAAAAGAGCAAACAAATGATTCACGTCTACCCATATCACTCCACTCATTATTTTATAGACCTCTATCATATCTCCCCTCAGCCGCCTTTTCTCCAAGCTGAAGAGCCCTAGCCGCTTCAGCCTTTCCTCATAGGGAAGTCGTCCCATCCCCTCTATCATTTTCGTCACCCTTCTCTGCACCTTTTCTAATTCCACTATATCTTTTTTGAGATGCGGCGACCAGAATTGAACACAATATTCGAGGTGCGGTCGCACCATGGAGCGATACAAAGGCATTATAACATCCTCATTTTTGTTTTCCAATCCTTTCCTAATAATACCTATCCTTCTATTTGCTTTCTTAGCCACTGGGAGACATTGGGCAGTGTGAGGAGATATGATGGAACAAGAAAAGGGCAGATGAAGAGAAGCTGAGGTGGGACTTCAAGATAATTAACATACTTTCCCTTTGATTTGTCTCTGTAGATGTGCCAAGCTCTTGTTACAGTATGGTGCTCATGTAAACGTTGAGACGGAGGAAGAGGACGATACGCCCCTTCATATAGCTGCAAGGCAGGGTCTGGAGGAGCACGTGAACCTCTTCCTGGACTACGGGGCCTCCTTGGAGAAGCAGAATGATGAAGGTCACACTCCTCTCAACGCTGCCTGCAACCAGTCCCACCACCCAGAAGATATCGACCATTATTACAGCGTCTGCAAACAGCTTATCGAGAATGGTGCCAACATCCACACCTTGGACCGGGATCAGCAGCGACCACTGCACCTGGCCTGCAAGAACGCCAATCCTAAAGTGGTGGAGCTGCTTTTGGCTCATGGGGCCAATGTGAACATTATGAACTACAGCGGGAACACAGCCATGCAGAATGTACTACAAGTGGTGGCCTATAAGCCGGACCATCAGCCAGAGGTCATTGTTCGGGCACTTCTGAACCATGGCTCCGTGCGCATCTGGCCTGGGGCTTTAACCAAGGTAAGGCCTAGTTAGTATATGTTCCACTAAAGCATGGAATATGGAAAAGGGTATAGTACAGGACATGTGGCATTAAACAGGTTATAGCATGGAATGAGTATCAGATACCACACTGCATCACTACATGACAATATGTGTCGCCAAACTGGGACAGACCGAAGGTCCATCAAGGCCAGTATCCTACTTCCAACAGTGGCCAATGCAAGTCCAAGTCCAAGACAAGATCCCAAAAGAGTAAAAATTGGTGATACATTGGCCACCTTCCAATCTTCCAGTACAATCCTTGATTTTAAAGATAAACTTACTAATAAAGTTCTACAAGCTCATTTGTTTTAGTTCTATCAGTACTCCGGGATGTATACCATCTGGTCCAGGTGATTTGCTACTCTTATTTGTCAAATTGTCCCATTACATCCTTCAAGTTTACAGAGATTTGGCTCCGTTCCTCTAACTTAATTTCGGGCATGGGTATCTCCCCTATACCTTCCTCGGTGAAGACCAAAACAATTAATTCATTTTGTCTCTCCATTATGGTCTTGTCTTCCCTGATTGCCTCTTTTACCCCTCTGTCATCAAAAGTTCCAACTAATTCTGTTACTGCCTTTTTGCTTCACATCTACCTAAAAAAATGTTATTATATGTTTTTACCTCCAAATCAAGCTTCTTTTCAAAATCCTTATCAGACCTTTGTATTTTAATTGGCAATAATTATGTTGTTTCCCATTATCTTCAGTCAGATCCTTCTTCCATTTTCTGAAGGATTTTCTTTTAGCTCTAATTGCCTCTTTCATCTCACTTTTAAACCATGCTGGCTGTTGTTTGGCCTTCCTTTCACGTTTTTTAATATATGGAATATATCTGTCTGGAATTCCAGGTTGGCATTTTTGAACAACATCTATACCTGATGTACATTTTTGACCTTCTCAGCTGCTCCCTGGGCTCCTCCCCGGGGGGGGGGGGGGGGGGTGAGCATTTTCCTTATTTTATCATAGTCTCCTTTTGAAAGAGAAATGCTAATATATTGGATTTCTTGTGCAAGACTGCCGCTAGAGCTCGAGGCAGCCATTTTGTTAAAGGAGCTGAAGTGGGCAGGAACAAGTGGACATCTCCCCTGCCTTTAAGACCCCACTAGACCACTAGGACTCGAAAAGGTAAGCCTGAGTGTGGCCTACGGGAGTGGGAAAGGGGGGCTTGGCCAGCCCTTCTTATTTTATTTTACTGTGCTTATATCCCACAATTTCCCACCTCTGGCAGGCTCAATGTGGCTTACAACAATTGAATAACAAACAGACAGGGTACAATAAACGGAAAGGGGTAAGCAGGACAGTAAGTTAGAGAAAAATAGATGGGTCAGTCCAGGATAGCAGTGTCAGTCCATACTGGTGGCTTCCTGAGATTAACGAGGGCAAAAAGGATCTTTGGGGTAGGCTTGCTCAAAGAAAAAGGTCTTAAGCAATTTTCTAAAAGCCAGAAGAAGGGCAACCTTCGAAAGCTAATCAAGAAATGTATTAAGTTATGTCCAATAAAAAAAGGTATCATCTTATTTTCTTTTCCATGTTTTATTTTGTTTGATTTCTATTGATAACCTTAAGAGTGGACTAACACGGCTACCACACTCCTCTACTAAAAGCCAGGTAATCCGGAACCGTTCTCACTGATTTTGGCAGGGTATTCCACAAGTGAGTGCTGACGTAGGTAAAGGTGGAAGCATACATGGTCTTATACTTCAGCCTAGAACACGTAGGGTAATGGAGGGGGTGAAGGGGGAGGAGCCTCAGCACTTTGAAACAGGAAGGGAGCTCCAGGAATACAGAAACGTAAAAATAGCCATACTGGGTCAGACCAATGGTCCATCTAACCCAGTATCCAACAGCGGCCAATCCAGGTCAAAAGTACCTGCCAGAAACCCAATGGTAGCAACATTTCATGCTACCAATCCTGGGGCAAGCAGTGGACTTTTCCTCCAGGAACTTGTCCAAACCTTTTTTAACCCAGATACATAACCCGCTGTTACCATATCCTCCGGCAATGAGTTCCAGGGTTTAACTATTCATTAAGTAACAGAGTAACATAGTAGATGATGGTAGAAAAAGACCTGCACGGTCCATCCAGTCTGCCCAACAAGATAAACTCATATGTGCTACTTTTTGTGTGTACCTTACCTTGATTTGTATCTGCCATTGTCAGGGCACAGACCGTATAAGTCTGCCCAACCACTAGCCCCGCCTCCCCCCACTGGCTCTGTCACCCAATCTCGGCTAAGCTTCTGAGGAGCCCTTCCTTCTGAACAGGATTCCTTTATGTTTATCCCACGCATTTTTGAATTCTGTTACAATTTTCATCTCTACCACCTCCCATGGGAGGGCATTCCAATTACCTACCACACTCTCCGTGAAAAAATACTTCCTGAGTCTGCCCCCCTTCAATCTCATTTCATGTCCTCTCGTTCTACCACCTTCCCATCTCTGGAAAAGGTTCGTTTGCGGATTTATGCCTTTCAAATATTTGAACGTCTGTATCATATCACCCCTGTTTCTCCTTTCCTCCAGAGTATACATGTTCAGGTCAGCAAGTCTCTCCTCATACGTCTTGTAACCCAAATCCCATACCATTCTCGTAGCTTTTCTTTGCACCGCTTCTATTCTTTTTACATCCTTAACAAGATACGGCCTCCAAAACTGAACACAATACTCCAGGTGGGGCCTCACCAACGACTTATACAGGGGCATCAACACCCCCTTTCTTCTGCTGGTCACACCTCTCTCTATATAGCCTATCAACCTTCTAGCTGCGGCCACTGCCTTGTCACACTGTTTCGTCGCCTTCAGATCCTCAGATACTATCACCCCAAGATCCCTCTCCCCGTCCGTACATATCAGACTCTCACCGCGTAACACATACATCTCCCGTGGATTTCTACTCCCTAAGTGAATCACTTTGCATTTCTTCACATTGAATTTTAATTGCCAAACCTTAGACCATTCTTCTAGCTTCCTCAGATCCTTTTTCATGTTTTCCACGCCCTCCCAGATGTCCACTCTGTTACAAATCTTAGTATCATCTGCAAAAAGGCAAACTTTACCTTCTAACCCTTCAGCAATGTCACTCACAAATATATTGAACAGAACTGGCCCCAGCACCAATCCCTGAGGCACTCCAGTACTCACCTTTCCCTCATCCGAGCGAATTCCATCAATCACCACCCTCTGGCGTCTGTACGTCAACCAGTTCCTAATCCGGTTCACCACTTTGGGTCCTATCTTCAGCCCGTCTAGTTTATTCAAGAGCCTCCTGTGGGGAACCATGTCAAAAGCTTTGCTGAAATCTAAGTAGATTACGTCCATAGCACGTCCTTGATTCAATTGTCCGGTCACCCAAAGAATTCAATGAGATTCGTTTGGCACGATTTCCGTTTGGTAAAACCATGTTGTCTCGGATCTTGCAACTTATTGGTTTCCAGGAAATTCACTATCCTTTCCCTCAGCATCGCTTCCATTACTTTTCCAATAACCGAAGTGAGGCTTACCGGCCTGTAGTTTCCAGCTTCTTCCCTATCACTACTTTTGTGAAGAGGGACCACATCCGCCATTCTCCATTCCGAAGGAACCTCTCCCGTCTCTAAGGATTTATTAAACAAATCTTTAATAGGACCCACCAGAATCTCTCTGAGCTCCTTCAATATCCTGGGGTGGATCCCGTCCGGTCCCATGGCTTTGTCCACCTTTAGATTTTGAAGTTGTTCATACACACTCTCTTCCGTGAACGGTGCTATATCCACTCCATTTTCATATGTACTTGTCAGTCAATCGCGGTCCTTCTCCAGGATTTTCTTCTGTGAAAACAGAACAAAAGTATCTGTTTAGCAAATCTCCTAATCAGCAAGATTACATGGTTCTTTCACCGTACAAACACATCAGTAAACTCAATAATTCTTTAAATATTTCCTCCTATTCATTTTAAAAGTATTACCATTTAACTTCCTTGAGTGTCCCCTAATCTTTATACTTTTTGAAAGAGGAAAATATTTATATATGTTTACCTGTTCTATACCACTCAGGATTTTACAGACCTCAATCACATCCCCCCCCCCCCCCCCCCCATCCGTCTCTTTTCCAAGCTGAAGAGCCCTAGCCTCTTTAGCCTTTCCGTATACGAGAGGAGTTCCATCCCCTTTATCATTTGGTCGCTCTTCTTTGAACCTTTTCTAATTTCGCTATATCTTTTTTGAGATACGGTAACCAGAACTGAACGCAATACTCAAGGCGTAGACTTATCATGGAGTGATACAGAGGCATTATAGTATTTTATTATTATTATTATTTATTTGTTACATTTGTATCCCACATTTTCTCACATATTTGCAGGCTCAATGTGGCTTACATAATGCCGTAAAGGCATTCGCCAAGTCTGGTAGGGGATAAGTACAAAATGTTATAGTGGGATAGGGAAGATCAGATTCAATCATGTTGGATTTGAGGTAAAAGGGTTTGTTAATGTCCAGTACGATCTTAATAATGAAGTGTTGCAGGGTTGAGGCATTTAAGTTGGGTCAGTCAGATATGCCTTTCCGAATAGGTGAGTCTTTAATAATTTTCTGAATTTTAGGTGATCGTAAGTTGTTTTCACCACTTGTGACAGTGCATTCCACAGGCGCGTGCTTATGTAAGAGAAGTTGGATGCATGGGTTGTCTTGGATTTTAGTCCTTTGCAATTTGGGTAGTGGAGATTCAGGTAGGACCGCGATGAACTGGTACTATTTCTGATTGGGAGATTGATTAGGTATCATGTAACCTGGCACTTCACCGTAGATAATCTTATGGACTAAGGTGCAGATTTTGAAAGAGATACGTTCTCTGATAGGAAGCCAGTGCAGTTTTTCACGGAGTGGTGTGGTGCTTTGGAATCGTGTCTTACCAAATATAAATCTGGCTGCCGTGTTTTGGGCCATCTGGAATTTCTTTGTGAGTTGTTCTTTACATCCCACATAGATTCCATTGCAGTAATCAACGTGGCTTAATACCATTGATTGAATTAAATTACGAAAAACATCCCTTGGGAAGAAAGGTTTTATACGCTTGAGTTTCCACATTGAATGAAACATTTTCTTTACGGTGTAATTGACTTGGGACTCAAGTGTAAGATTTCGATCAATAGTAACACCTAGTATTTTGAGACTATCAGAGATGGGAACGGAATGATCTGAAGTGAATAAGGTTGTGGGTTTGTAATTGTTGTACTGGGATGAGAGGATAAGGCAATGCGTTTTGTCGGTGTTCAGCTTCAATTGAAATGAGTTTGCCCATGAGTGCATGATGTTTAATCCACTCTTGATATCGTTGAAGATTTCTGATAAATCATGTCTAAAAGGGATGCAGACTGTAACATCATCAGCATAGATGAACTTTTGGAGACCTTGATTTGATAGGGACTTGACCAATGGGATCATTAATATGTTGAAGAGTATTGGTGATAGAGGTGAACCTGAGGAACTCCGCAGTCTGATTTCCATGTTGATGATATATGTATTAGATTTAACTTGGTATGACCTGGTGGTCAGAAAGCCTTTGAACCAATCAAGTACATTTCCACCAATTCCAAAATGATCTAGAAATCAAAGAAGTATACTATGCATATTGAATGCACTTGACATGTCAAATTGGAGAAGGAGTATGCTATTACCTAAGGCTATTTCACTCTTGAATTTGGCCAGTAGAGTGACCAGCACAGTTTTTGGTACTGTGGGAAGGGCGGAAACCAGATTGAGATTCATGTAGTAAAGAGAATTTGTCCCAAATAGTCAGTGAGCTGTTTGCTCACCAAGCTCTCCATCAGTTTAACTATAAGTGGGGATAGATGCAACTGGGCGATAATTGGTGATGTCATTTTTTTCTTTGCGTCCTTTGGTATAGGGGTGAGTAGATTGTTGCCATATTCTTCAGGAAAATAACCTTGTTGGAGCATGTAGTTTTAAGTACGATGAGAGGTCTTCTAAGAAGTGTTTGGGAGCAAATTTGAGAAGGTAGCTGGGGCAGGTGTCCAATTTGCAGTGTTTGTTGGAGAATCTGAGAAGAGCTAGAGTTACTGAGTCGATGGCGAGAGGGGGAAATTTTAACCAACTACGGTCAGCTGGGCATTTGCCAGATTTTGAGTCCAGATTATTAATGAAATTTTCAATGTCATTGTCATGCTGAGGAAGTGTATTGCGTAATTTTATTATTTTGTCACAGAAGTATTTAGCGAGACTGTCTGCAGATGGCGTGTCTGAATTGTTGGCGATAATTGGAGTGGTGTCTAAGAGCTTGTTCACGACCTATTTTGGATTTGTAATAAGATCTTTTGGATTGTCTTATTGCATATTTATATTTTTTATGTATGTTTCCAAGCGTTGAGTGAGTACTCATCCTTTAGCTTTCTCCATGCTCTTTCAAGTTTCCTGGTTTGTGTTTTGAGTTTTTTTAGTTCATCATTGTTATCAATAGAAATCAAACAAAATAAAACATGGAAAAGAAAATAAGATGATACCTTTTTTATTGGACATAACTTAATACATTTCTTGATTGTCTGGGGTTATTGTCTGGAAGTACCGTTTGTCAATCGCCAATTCCAGCTTCTCCCGCACACGGCTGCTCTCTCCCCTCTCGTCTGCCCCTCCATTTCTCGTTAACCGGCACGTCCTGTCAACTTTCAGCACCGACAAATCAGCAAAGGAGCCTGAGATAGGTCGGGAATTTATTATAGCCCAAAAGCTGGAAAACCGATTCCCAGCTTCTCCGCACGCGGCATGCTCTCTCCCGTCTCGTCTGCCCCTCCGTTTCTTATTAACTGGCACTTCCCGCCAACTTTCAGCACCAACAAATCAGCAAAGGAGCCTGAGGTGGGTCGGGAATTTATTATAGCCATAAGCTGGATCCAACTGTTGAATAACATTCGGATCAAGTGAGTTACGTCGATAGTTAAAATTGTGCGAAAAAGTGGGCACTAGAGAATCTTGTCTATGTCGGGAGGGAGTGGAGTCAGGTAACCGTCGGGTGGGCCACTAAGCAGCGTGGTTGAGATCAAGGCACTCGTTAAAGGCTCGATAAGGATTTCACAAAGTTCTTTTACAGGACAATCGGATGAGAGCAGTGTACAATCAGTCGCTTCTGAAGGAGAACTTCTCGATGAGATCACAATGAAAAGCGGGTTGAATTATGGCCAATTAGAGTCGATTCTTGTAGTAGATCCGCGGAGTTAGCTAAACCGTGAATCTCCCTACGGCGGCCATCTTAGGAGTATTATTAAGTATTATTCATCATTCTTTTCTTAATAATTCCTAGCATCCTGTTTGCTTTTTTGGCCACAGTCACACGCTGAGCAGAAGATTTCAGCGTATATCTACATCAACACCTAGATCTTTTTCTTGGGTGCCTGACTCCCAAAATGGACCCTAGCATCAAGTAACTATGATTGGATTTTTCTTCCCAATGTGCATCATCTTGCATTTGTCCACATTAAATCTCATCTGCCATTTTGAAGCCGAGTCTTCCAACTTTCTAAGGTCTTCCTGCAATTTTTCACAGTTGACATGCAGTGTAACAAATTTGAACATCTCACTCATCATTCCCATTACCAGGTCAATAATAAGTATATTAAATAGCACTGGTCCCAGTATAGATCCCTAGGGCACTCCACTATTCACCCTCCTCCATTGAGAGAAATAACTATTTACCCTACCCTTTGTTTTCTGTCCAATAACCAATTCCTAATCCACAGAAGAACATTGCCTCCTATCCCATGACTTTTAATTTTCTCAGGAGTCTCTCATGAGGCACTTTGTCAAAAGCTTTCTGAAAATCTAGATACACTACATCAACTGGCTCACCTTTATCCACATGTTTATTCACAGCTTCAAAGAAATGAAGCAAACTGGTAAAGCAAGATTTCCCTTGGCTGAACCCATGCTGACTCTGTCCTGTTAAACCATGTTTGTCTATGTGTTTCAGTGATTTCATTCTTTATAATAGTTTTCACTATTTTTCCCAGCACTGCATCAGGCTTACCGGTCTGTAATTTACTGGATCACCCCTGGATCACTTTTTAAAAATAGGTGTTATGTTGGCCACCCTTCAATCTTCAGATACTATGGACAATTTTAATGACAGGTTACAGATAAGTAAGAGCAGATCTGCATTCATATTTGAATTCTTTCAGTACTGTGGGGTGTCTACCATCTGGTCCAGGTGATTTTAGTTTGTTGATTTGGCTAAGTACATCTTCCAGTTTCACCTAGAATTCTTTCAGTTCTTCCGCATCATCGCCCTTGAAAACCGTCTCTGGCACAGGTAGATCTCTTAAATCTTCTTCCATAAAGACCGAAGCAAAGCATTCAATCTCCTCTACTATGGCCCCGTCCTCCCTGAGTGATCCATTTACTCCTTCATGATCTAACGGGTCCCATAGATTCCCTCACAGTCTTTCTGCTTCTGATGTACCTGAAAAAAGTTGTTACTATGAGTTTTTGCCTCTTAGGCAAGTTTCTCTTCATATTCTCTTTTGGCTTTCTTTATTAATGCTTTGCATCTAACTTTCCAGGGCTCATATTGCTTCTAGATTTTTTCATTTGGATCTGAAAGATGTTCTTTTGGTTCTAATAGTCTCTTTCACTTCTCCCTTTAACCATGATGGCTGATGTTGCTCTTCTTTCCACCTTTATTAATAAGTGGACTTCTGCTCTGCCATTGGGAAGGTCTGGGTTTTTTTTCCGGTTAAGTATTGAAGACAAAAAGCATGTTGATAAGTTCTTCAGTGATGTATACTGTTTGGCATCAATTTTTCGATTAAAATTGAGTAAAATTAGTGCTAGATTTTAGAGTTTAACATTGGTAGCTGTTTTTTTGTACTGTTTTTTTCTCCTAGAAAAAGGAGTTGGGTTTTTTTTGGTTTGTCATCGAGCTGATGAGAAGGACCGTATGGGGTTGTCCCAGGGTAGTTGAGGCTCAAGTTGTTTAATATTAAGAAACTCTATCGTAGCATCTCTTTGCTCAATTTTAGGAGCAAAATTATTACCCGTATTTAGATTTTTCAACAATGTCCATTTTTGATTTAAAGTCCTACCCTTTCAAAAATTGAAAGCTGCTACTGTAGATTTCCCTAGCGACTACACTCCAGTTATTCAGTCAGGTTTGATCATGTTATGATCACTGTATCCAGGAGACCCAATACCAGTGGCTCCAAGAAGCGGTCATTTATTATGCCTAGCAATTTTACCTCCCTAGCACTCCTGATGTTGCATGTAACCAGTCAATATTGGGGTAATTGAAAGTACCCATTATGTCAATGTTGCCACACCAGGGGCGTAGCCAGACAGCAGATTTTGGGTGGGCCTAGGCAAGAAGTGGGTGGGCACCAAATGTTCTCTCCCCCACTCCCACATCAAAAAAATATCTCAGCTGGTGGGAAAATGCTTCTCTCCAGTCTCCACCTTGGTAGTCTGCAGCAGGCATGCGCTGAAAAGTGAGCATGAGAAGGTGTCAGTATTGTGGAGAGCAGCATTTTCATTACCATGTGCTACTGTTGGATGGGCCTGAGCCCTAAGTGGGTGGGCCCCTGCCCACCCAGGCCCACCTGTGGCTACGCCACTGTGCCACACACATACAATAGACACACTCTGGAATGTATTCAGACAATACTCAGTACAAGTCATCATTCATATTGAGCTAATAAAAATAAACACACATACAACAGACACACATTGGGACATATTCAGACAATACTCAGTATGGGATTGATCATTTATGTTGCGTTAATAAAAAAAAGACAAGAATTCTCTCAGATCATTGTTGAGGATGGTTTCAGGCCACAGCAGTGGAGAGTACAGCAAGAGTATTCTGGTGTACAGATCAGCCACAAGGAGGCGCTAGAAGTGACTGTATCTTTCCCCACAACCCAAGGAGACACTTAGATATACAAAGAAATGACTGTCGCTGCTAGATCAACGATTAGGTTAACATCTTCATGCTTAAGTCGAAGCTCAGGTCACATGATGGAAGTGTCACCTGCTCTGATCTTCTCCTCCCAGGTGCTGAAGTACTGCAGCTCATCACCCCGGACAATCGAAGCCTTAATCAACTCGTATGATCGTGTTCGTGTCAGTGACAGCTGGGTAGATGCTGTTTCCCCAGAAATTGTTCAGGTGAGTAGCAATCAGAATCGGACCGCAATGGTATTACATGCTCATCACAGCTGTCTGCATGGAATCTGTATTGTGGACACATCACTTCTGTCTCCATGGAGTCTCCCTGTATTTTCCATATAGACTAGTGTAGATGAAGTCCAGGGAAGTGCTATTCCAATGGTACAGGGTCTGCCAACAAAATGATACATAAGGACCTAAATAATTGCACTTTAAAAGGAAGAGAGTCAGTAGAGTGATAGACATTCACATACCCTAAAAGTATTAGTGCAAAAGGAAACCTCTTTCTCAGGGTGATGGCTAATGAACATGACCTAAGAGTCCGAGGGGCAGAATGAAAATATTTCTTCACTGAAGGAGTGATGGGTCCATGGGATGGCCATACAGAGCTTGTGTTGAAGACAAAAACAGTAACATAATTCAAGAAAACCTAGGATAAGTACAGATTATCCCTGGTTGCAAAGAAGCCAGGAGGGATCCAGAGGTTAACTGCAGTGAGAATGAACTAGGACAGACTCAATGGGCCTCAGTGTTCTTATCTACATCTTATTCTCTTTTTAACTTTTCTTTTCTCACCCATCATCCTTTTCTTCTCTTGTCTTCCCTTTTTGCAGAAACACTTGGATTTTTACCAGTCTCTCTTCTGCTTGTCCCAGAAGCCTCGGTCCCTGCAACACCTCACCCGATGTGCTATTAGGAATTATCTGGAAGGGCGGCTTCACTTGGTCCTGCCTAAACTTCCCTTGCCACCTGCCCTTCTTCAGTTCCTGATGCTCAGCTTTGAAGACATTCTCTACTAGACTAACATAATACCGTGTCCTCTCTCCAACTTTACTCCATCCTCCCATCTTCCTTAACTCTGGGTTGGAAGAGGAAGCTGTCTTCTCAATGTGTACGGGGGAATTTGGAAGGAGCATTGGCGTTGGGTTGCTCACAGATGGGACAAACTAGCTTTTGGTTGAGTGAGGAGTGGCATAATGGTAAGTGCAGTGGGCTTTGATCCCAGTGTACTGGGTTCAATTCCCACTGTCACTCCTTATGACCTTGGGCAAATCACTTAACCCTCCATAGCCTCAGGTACAAAATCTGAGATTATGAGCCCTCTAGGGACAAAGATAGAACCTGCATGTAAAGTGTGATTGTTCTCCTCTTTGAACTTTGATGGTTAAGTGGATCATAAATGCGAAAATTAAATTAAAAGGCGAGTGGGAGGGTGAGGAGAAGTGATTTCATGGTTAATTGTTTTTGGTTTGAGTTGTGTACTTTAGCATAGGCCATATGGACTTTGTTAAATAAATAAAAAGGAGAACTGATCTTGTATTGAATGCGGGGGGGGGGGGGGGGCTGTTTCCTGATTCAGGGTGTGAGGAGCAGAGCAGGAGTTGCGAAGCTCAGTTTGATTGGTAGGATGGCTATAAGAAGCACTAATACCCAAGTTTATTAAAATTTGATAGACCGCTCAAGCAAAATCTAGGCGGATTACAACATTAAAATATTATAAAATAAGAAAAGAATGCTGGAGTGAACAGTAAAGGAGTAAGGAAACAAAGAACCACAGCAAACACTCAGATATGTACACAATAAATCCAGCAGATCTTGGAGGTCCCCAATAAGTCACTCCTGGACACAGTGAAACAGAGGAGGCGAAGCAAGCTCTCAAGTCAGGAATCAAAAGCCACTGAAGAGAAAAAAGTCTTCAGTTGTTTCTTAAAAGGGCACAGTCAGTTCCTGCCAATTATTCATCGGTAAACTGTTCCAGAGCATAGGTCTAGAGACCATAAACAAGCGACATCTAATAGTCGGTAGAGGTAGTTCCCAGGGCGAAGCGACAGTCAACAGGTTCTGAGAACAGGACCTAAGAGTCCGAGCTGGTATATAGGAAACCAAAAGTACATAAGTATTTCCACACTGGAACAGACCAAAGATCCATCAAGCCCAGCATCCTGTTTCCAACAGTGGCCAATCCAGGTCACGAATACCTGGCAAGATCCCCAAAAAGTTCAATACATTTTATGCTGCTTATCCCAGAAATAAGCAGTGGATTTTCCCTGCACGAATATAATGAGAGTTGATGTGGAGAACCAGGATTGGGATTGATTTCCCCAGTGGAGAACAGGAGAAGGAGCAAGAGAGTACAGAGAAGAGTAGGAGAGGCATGACAACAGCGACGAAGGCAAGATGTACTCAGATAGAATGGAGATGGTTGAATGAAAGAAAGGAAATGTTGAAGGTTGAGAAGGAAGAGGACAAAAGCGATGGTGACATGATGAAAGCAGAGGGTGGACAATGTGTTCCTGCAGCGTACAGTGGTTTCAGATGGAAAAACAGACTAGGAAGGGACGGTACCAAGAAGAGAAAGTGTACTGGAGCCATAAGTAGTAACTGGGAGAAAATATAAAATGTATAGAGAAAATGCTCGAGGGCCCTGGGAGGATCGGGGTGGACCTGAGAGTCACCCCGGACAAGGCTGTGAGGATATGCAGATGAGCTGCAAGTCCTCCACAGCACCTGGAAGGCAGCCGGTGGTAGAGCTGGGCACCTCTCAGCTGAGGCAAGGCTTACCAGGGGTTAGGCCGAAGCCAGCATTCCTCCCCCTGAGGGTTGCCTGATCCTAGCCAAAAAGCACCTGGAAACTCTGTGCACTTGGAGCGAAGGCCCTGGGAAGATCGGGGTGGAACTGGAGTCACCCCGGATACAGCTGTGAGGAAATGCAGAAGGGCTGCAAGTCCTCCACAGCACCTGGTGGGAGTGCTGGGCACCTAGAGCGGAGGCCCTGGGTGGATCAGAGTGGACCTGGGTGTCACCCCGGAGAAGGCTATGAGGATATGCAGATGAGCTGCAAGTCCTCCACAGCACCTGGAAGGCAGCCGGTGGTAGAGCTGGGCACCTCTCAGCCAAGGAAAGGCTTACCAGGGGTTAGGCCAAAGCCAGCATTCCTCCCCCTGAGGGTCACCTTCAATGATCCTCTGGTCATTTAGGGCACCTTTTTGTGACTCAGTCATGATTAAATTGTTATTGGACCAAGAATCCAACAGTATTATTGCAACATTTTACTCACTAAGTTCCAGTACACGATATCTTCCCCTCCTCCACTGAGATATACAGGACCCGCACTCATAAGAACATAAGAATAGCCATACTGGGTCATAGCATTGGTCCATCCTGCCCCGTATCCTGTTTCCAACAGTGGTCAAACCAGGTCACAAGTACCTGGCAGAAACCCAGTTAGTAGCAACATTTCATGCTACCAATCCCAGAGCAAGCAGTGGCTTCCCCCATGTCTATCTCAATAACAGACTATGGACTTTTCCTCCAGGAACTTGTCCAAGCCCGTTTTAAACCCAAATACGCTAACCGCTATTACCACCCTTGAAACTCGTTTCTGGTACTGGCAGATCACTTACATCTTCTTCCGTAAAGACCAAAGCAAAGAATTCATTCAATCTCTCCGCTATGGCCTTGTCCTCCCTGAGCGCCCCACAGATTCCCTCACAGGCTTTCTGTTTCTGATGTACCTGAAAAATGTGTTACTATGAGTTTTGTCTCCACAGGAAGTTTTTCTTCATATTCTCTTTTAGCTTTCTTTATCAGTGCTTTGCATCTAGCTTGACACTGCTTATGTTACTTCTTATTTTCTTCATTCAGAGCCTTTTCCCATTCTTTTTTGGCTCTAATAACCTCTTTCACTTCCCCTTTTAACCACGCTGGCTGTCATTTGCTCTTCTTTCCACCAAACTTGCCAGGGTTGCGGTTAAGCCGCCGAATTGGGCGGCTTTTCGGAAATGGCTGTGGGGAATTTTCTAATCACGTGGGTTGTGGGGATTTGGGCGGGTTTTCGAGCGGCCGCGGTGCGGGATTGGGTGGGTTTTCGCAGCCGCCGATTGGCCGGTTTTCCTGCTGCCAGGGCTTCTATTGGTCCAATTTGGTCCAATAGAAGCCTTTCAGGGGCGGGGTTGATGTCAGGGGTGACATCAGGGGTGGGGCTAGTGATGCGGGAGGGGGGTTAGTGACGCGGGAGGCGGGGTTAGGTGACGCGGGGGGCGGGGTTCTGTGACACGGGAGACGGGGGTTGGCTGCAGGCGGTTTTTGGGTGGGTTTACGGCTGGTTTTGGGCTGGGAAAAAATTTTTCCCAGTTGGCAACCTTGCTTTCCACCTTTGTTAATACGTGGACTATGTAAACCCCCTAGTGGTGGAGTGGAGAATTACAATAAATAAATACATAGTTGGATACTCCACACAACCAAGGCATTTGACAAGAAAAGCTTTAAATATTTTATTAAATATTAAATAAATGGAAACACTTGGAGATGTTTCTTTAAGTTGGTACAAATTGTTAAAGTTTGATGATATTAAAAAGAAATAGTACCAGGTGTTAAATACTTTGCAACAAATTACAAAGGCAATAAGGAGGGGGATAATCGAACGGGGGCGCCCATCTCTAAGGACGGCCCAGTAAAGGAGAGGGGCAACCCGTATTATCGAAACAAGATGGACGTCCATCTTTTGTTTCGATAGTACAGTCGGGGACACCCAAATCATGAAATTTAGGTCGACCTTAGAGATGGTCATCCACGGTTTTCGGCGATAATGGAAAGCGAAGACACCCATTTCAGAAACGACCAAATCCAAGCCATTTGGTCATGGGAGGAGCCAGCATTCGTAGTGCACTGGTCCCACAAACTGAATGGAAAAAGCCCTTCCCTTACCGAACTTTGGTCGTCCCCGTGACAGAAAGCAGTTGAGGACGCCCAAAATCGGCTTTCGATTATGCTGATTTGGGCGGCCTTAGGAGAAGGATGCCCATCTCCCGATTTGTGTCGGAAGATGGGCGCCCTACTTCTTCGAAAATAAGCAGGAAGGTGTTCAAATGTACAATTAAAGTTATCAACACCCCAACCCAAGTTCTGCAATAACACAAAACATCCCAAAAATGTACACAAACTCAATTGTTACTTTGCTAATTTAACACTTTCACTACTAAAATTCCAGCATTTTCCAGGACTACAGCATCAGATAAGTACAAAAAGCTACTTCTTCCCTTAATGTCGTTCAAATTCTGTCCCATAGGGAACAGACTCTTTATTCCCCAAATCTTAATTTTTTTTACAAACCCCAACATGCTCCGGAACACCCAGACTTCCCTCAGGTAAGTATTTCACAGTAGATGTACTCAGATCTGAGACTTCCTTACTGGAATAAAATTGTGTGCACACAATGATATTACCGGAATATCAAATCCTTGCACCGCAGCTGCCTTGCATTGGGTAACCTTGGTTGCCTCTGCATCCATGTCTCCTGGGGCAGCAATGTCCGCTCACAGACTCATTTTAAAAAATGCCCCCCCCCCCCCCACACACAAAAAAAACCATCCAAATCACAAAATGTCCACATCACATAACGTCCATGGTATTTTCGAAAACAAAAGATAGACGTCTATCTTTTTTGAAAATGACCTTCTTTTCTGTTCAGAATTTGGACGTTTTGTGTAAAACGTCCAAATTCAGATTTAGATGTTCTATTGAAAATGCCCTCTATGTTACTATGGGGCTCATTTTCAAAAGAGAAAAACGTCCAAAAAGTGACATAAGTCTGCATTTGGACGTTTATCTCACAAAAACATCCAAATCAGTATTTTCAAAACCTCCTTTTAGAGGTTTTTCTCTGAAGTCTAGATCTCAAGGGGGTGTGTCAGGGACATTTTCAAGGTGGGCGCTTTTGAGCAAGACCCGTTTTTAAAACAAACAGCTGTAGTGGGAATTGAACCCACTTCCCCATAACCACTAGGCTACTCCTCTACTCCACACAAGAGGTGCCCCAAATGATCAGTTGACCACTGGAGGGAATCAGGGATCACCTCCCCTTACTCTCCCAGTGGTCACTAACCCCCTCCCACCCACAAAAAATGTGATTAAAAATATTACTTGCCAGCCTCTATTCCAGCCTCAGATGTTATACTCAGGTCCATTGGAATAGCATGCAGGTCCCTGGAGTAGTCTAGTGGTGGGTCCAGCGCATTGCAGACAGGTAGACCCAGGCTCCTACCTCCCCCTACCTGTTACACTTGTGGTAGAAACTGTGAGCCCTCCAAAATCCACCAAAAACCCACTGTACCCACATATTGGTGCTCCCTTCACCCGTGAGGGCTATGGTAATGGTGTACAGTTGGGGGTAGTGGGTTTTGGGAGGCTCAGCAGACAAGGTAGGGGAGCAATGGTGAGATGTGTACCTGGGGGCATTTTATAAAGTCCACTGCAGTGCCCCCAAGGATGCCCTATTGCTTTCCTGGGATGTCACTTTTCCACTATTCTACCTGATGCCAAGCTTTCTATTCTTTTTTATAACATCTGAGCCTTGTATCTATTGTTTATCAGTAGATTTGAGCTTTGAATTCAGATCTATAGATAAAAGGAGGTCTCATTACATATATCTAAATACCAGAGTACTATTTTTCCATACTTCAAAGCAAGAGTGTACATTCCCTAATTACCTGTCCCAATGCAACTGAAGCTTTTACCTCCTCAATGCATGTAAATTGTTTTTTTTCCTATGTGTGGATTCTCTGATGCCCTGTGAGGCTTTCTTTACAAACAAAGCTTTCACCACACTCAGGACATGTAAATGGTTTCTCTCCCGTGTGGACTTTCTGATGCACTTTGAGATTTACATTACACCCAAAGCTTTTACCACACTTAGAACATGTGAATGGTTTCACTGTATTGTGGATTTTCTTCTGTATTTTGTATATTTTGCATTTGGACGTTTTTTTGTTTAAAAATGTACCAAAATATAAAACATCCGAATCACAAAACATTTTTCCACACAGCATTTTCAAAAGGAAAAGATAGACATTTTTTTTTGTAGAAAATGACCTTCCTGTTCAAATTCATACTTAGATGTCATATCCAAAAATGCCCTTTGTGCATTTGACTTGCCCAAAGTCACAAGGAGCAGCAGTGGGAATTGAACCCATGTTGCCAGGATCAAAGCCCGCTTCACTAACCCTTAAGCCACTCATCCTCTGTTTTGGATGTATTGCATTTGGACGTTTTTTGTTCGAAAATGGACCCCCCAAAAAAAAGACGTCCATAGTATTTTCGAACATAAAAGATAGACGTCTATCTTTTTCGAAAATGACTTTCTTTCCTGTTCAGAATTTGGACGTTTTTGTAATTTAGACGTTCTCTGTGTCTTGCCATATACAGGACATAGACTGTAGAAGTTCATCCAGCTTCATTTCTCCACTGCTGGAGGGGCCGTTCAAGCCCCCCTCCTGTCCATCATAAATGAACATACAGCTGCTCATGTGTTAAGTTTTCTATTTAGGGATCCCTTGTGTCTATCCCATGCATTTTTGAATTCCATCACTGTATTTGTCTCCACCACCTACACTGGGAGGGGATTCCAGGCATCCAGCACCCTCTCTGTGAAAAAGTGCATTGAAATCTTCTGCTCAGTGTGCAGCAACAGACAAAAAAAAAAGCAAACAGGATGCTAAGAATTCTTAGGAAAGGCATGGTAAATAAGACAAAAAATACTTTAATGCCTCTGTATTGCTCTATGGTGTGACCTCACCTAGAATACTGCGTTCAGTTCTGGTTGCTGTATCTGAAAAAAAGATATAGCAGAACTAGAAAAGGTTCAAAGAAGAGCGACCAAAATGATAAAGGAAAGGTTAAAGAGGTTAGGGCTCTTCAGCTTGGAAACGAGACAGCTGAGGGGCTCAGGGTCAAAAGAATTCAATCACATCACCCCACTCTTCAAAAATGCACACTGGTTAGGTTACCAATTACACACAGGATTACCTATAAAATTCTTCTTCTGGTCTTCAAAGTTAAATAGTCCAGATCCCTTCCCTTTTTGGCAAGATTACTGACCCCGTATGTTCTTCCACGTGTCCTGCGTTCGTTCATCTCAGCAACACTTACTGGTTGTACCATCATTCCAGCACATCACGTGAATTGTGGGTTCCCACCCTATGGAATGCACTACCTCTCTCACAGACCTCCTTGAGTAAATTCACAACAGACCTTAAAACATATCTTTTTCAGGACGCCTTTATGCTACTCTAAGACTGTCCTAGGACTGGGCCTGACAGCCAATTAGACCTACCTCCCCTCTTCTCTGTCACCAGCTAATCCCAACTTTCTATCAAATAATGGAGTTCTGTTTCCTCCCTCCCCAAACTATTCTTCTCCTCTCTATCTTCTCCTTACTTAGTTTGTATCGCATAGATATTTTCCAATGTGCGGCATAACAAGACTTTAATAGACCTGTCACAGTTCAAGGAGAGGTGAGCCCTTGGGCCGTAGCCATGGACCAGCTAATAGCAGGTGAATCCCTTGAGCTAGACACAGCACTAGACAGCACTAGGCAAGGCAGGACAAGGCTTGATTGAAGACCAGCAGAAGACTAGAAACTGGATCTGGACAAGGCAAGGCAGGAACTGGATCCAGACAAGGCAAGGTAAAGCAAGGCAATGGGGCTAGAACCGGACCCAGACAGGGCAGGGTAAAACTAGGAAACAAGGCTAGAACTGAGTCCAGACAAGGCAAGGCAGGGCAAGAACTGGATTTGGATGAGGTCAAACAGGACTAGACAAGACTGGATCAGGAGATAAGACAGACAAGGCTGGGACATGGAGACAAGGCAGAACTGGAACTCGAAGACAAGACAGGACTGGACTTGGAAACAAATCAGGACTGAAATCAGAGGTAAGGTAGGTCTGGAACTCAAAGGCAAGGCAAGACTTGGTACTGGAACAAGGCAGTACCCCAGAACAAGAAGCAGGTATGAGTCTTCCTGGGGCTCATTGGGTTCTACTGATTATTTTTATTTTGCTACATTTGTACCCCGCGCTTTCCCACTCATAGCAGGTCCAATGCGGGTTCCAGGGTTTGGCAAGAAGTCAGAGCCACTAGCCCACCTCCTGCAAAAGAAGTCCCTTGAGAGAGTTGTGTTGGATGCTGGAACCGGACATTGCTTGCTTTCCAGAGCCTAAAGAAGACCATTTGCTCGAAGCCAGTGCTAGTCAGTCAAGACTTCAGCTGGTCTTTTATGGTACAGACGGATGTATCAGAGGTTGAGCTTGGGGCAGTCTTACCCCAAGAAGAACACCCTGTGGACTTCATCAGGCAGAAGCTATTTCCTAGGGAGAGACATTATGCAGTGATTGAAAAGGAGGCCCTAGCTATCAAGTGGGCCTTGGAGATGTTCCAGTATTATCTGCTAGGACGTCATTTCTTGCAGGTCACAAATCACGAACCCCTCAAGTGGATGACTCATCACAAGGAGACAAATACCTGCATCATGCAGTGATTTCTTAGACTCCAGCCCTTTAGTTTAACATAGGGAAGGCTGAGATCATGCCAATGCTGATGGGTTTTTTGTCGTGGGAGATGGACCCTGACATTGCAGGCACTCAACTGGGCATGAGTGAGCAGAGGGGGAGGATATGTGAAGGAGTCCTTAGGATGCTGCTACTACCCGTTAAGGATATTCCCCACAGTGTCAGAGCCACCTTAAAACCCATAGTCCTACCCAAGGGGAAGTGACACAGGAAGGAGGGAGGCAGGAGGGCATGATCCAGGAAATATAAAAGGCCAGAGCACAGCCAGGTTAAGAAGGCCTAGAGGGACTCCAATGCATTCGCTCCACCACTTATGTATGGACTGCCATCGCTACAGTCATGTAGGCCAAGTTTGACTTGGAACCTTGGAATTTTGTACGTTTGACCCTGCTGGTTGCAGGCCGGCCTCACTGAACTGCTAACGATTGTACTAGTAACTCTTGAAAGCCAGACCAGAGACCAGCAGCATACCAGTTGCATACTGTGGCCCTGCAGGAGCAGGTCTCAAGAGGACATTCTTGTATGAAAGGACTAGTATGAAAGGAGAAAATTATACTATTACGACACAAAATACCCGCCAGTCCTATAGAATACGCCACTCTTCTAGACTGTCTAGATCCAGAAGAAGGAACACACCCAGCAGACAGAACCTGGACCGAATTCGAACTACTATCAGAAGACCTCATCTCTAAAACTCTCAAAAGATATGCCAAATCTAACTGCAAACTAGACACATGCCCAAATAGCCTCATGAAATCTGCTCCTCAACAATTCATAATAGACCTAACGAACCATGTAAATTATATGCTACAAAACGGACTCTTCCCAAAAGAAAAAGGAAAAATCTTACTCACCCCAATTCCTAAAGATATAAAGAAAAACACGAGCGAAATAACCAACTACAGACCAGTAGCATCCATACCACTAATAACCAAGATAACCGAAGGAATGGTAACTAAACAACTCACAAACTATCTAAACAAACACTCAATACTGCATGATGCCCAATCAGGATTCCGGTCGAACCATAGCACAGAAACAGTATTAGTCACCCTTATGATCAAATTTAAATAAATAATAGCAACTGGTAACAATATACTCCTCCTACAATTTGACATGTCAAGCGCCTTCGACATGGTCGACCACGGAATCCTACTACACATACTTTGGCATTGGAGGAAACGTCCTGAACTGGTTCAAGGGATTCCTAACCCTGCGTTCGTATCAAGTCACATCAAACTCAACCACGTCCAAGGCATGGACACCTGAATGTGGAGTTCCACAAGGATCACCTCTCTCACCAACTATCTTCAACCTAATGATGATCCCTTTAGCAAAACTCCTATCAAACCATAACCTCAATCCATATATATATACACTGATGATGTGACAATATACATCCCTTTCAAACAAGACATCAAAGAAATCTCCAACGAAATCAATCAAAGTCTATACATCATGAACACATGGGCAGATGCATTTCGTCTGAAATTAAATGCAGAAAAAACTCAATGCCTGATACTCACCTCCCAATACAACACAAATGAATTCAACGCGATAAACACACCAAGCCTAAACCTTCCAATCTCAGAAACGCTAAAAATCCTTGGAGTCACTATCGACCGCCACCTAACACTTGAAACCCATGCAACAACACAACTAAGAAAATGTTCTACTGCATGTGGAAATTGAAGAGGATAAGACCATTCTTCCCAAGATTCGTCTTTCGCAACCTAGTGCAATCCCTCGTCCTCAGCCATCTGGATTACTGCAACTCACTGTACGCAGGCTGCAAAGAGCAAATACTGAGGAAACTTCAAACAGCCCAGAACACAGCAGCCAGACTCATCTTCGGAAAACCAAAATATGAAAGGGCAACACCACTACGAGAGAAACTACACTGGCTTCCACTTAAGGAACGCGTCATTTTTAAAGTATGCACATTAGTCCACAAGATCATTCATGGCGAAGCCCCAGCCTACATGTCCGAGTTGATAGACCTACCACCCAGAAATGCTAAAAGATCATCCCGAACATACCTCAACCTCCACTTCCCTAATTGCAAGGGCGTGAAATACAAGACGCTACACGCGTCAACCTTTTCTCACGTGAGCATGCAGCTTTGGAATACACTGCCACGCAACTTAAGAACGATTAACGAATAAGCTTCCTTCCGCAAATCATTGAAGACCCATCTATTTGAAACAATTTACGGAAAGAGCCAAAACACATAGAGTCCACACTCACTGTTCATCAATGCATCATACATCCACTTCTGATCTCTCAACCCCCGTATTTCCACATCACTCATACATTTACTCACAGAATATATACACCATATGTCTTTGTGTCTTAATACTGCCCTTATACTTCCCATTGTCTCCTTCCAATGTATCAATGTTGATGTCCCATTGTTATATTCCTAACGATACTTCGATGATCTCGCATAACTTGTATAATGTAACCCATAACCAAGCTGTAACAAATGTATTTCCATTATTCATATCTTATTGTAAGCCACACTGAGCCCGCAAAGAGGTGGGAAAATGTGGGATACAAATGCAATAAATAAAAATAAAAAATACTCTGGAACATTTTTTTAAAATCAGCATTACATTGACCATCCTCCAATCTTCCGAAACCACGCTTGATTTTAAAGATAAATTACATATTACTAACAAAAGTTCCGCAAGTTCATTTTTCAATTCTATCAGTACTCTGGGATGAATACCATCCGGTCCAAGAGATTTGCTATTCTTCAATTTGTCAGATTGCCCCATTACATCCTCCAAGTTTGTAGAGATTTCATTCAGTTTCTCCAACTCGTCAGCTTTGAATACCATTTCTGGCACCAGTATCTCTCCCAAATCTTCCTCAGTGAAGACTGAAGCAAAGAATTAATTTAATCTATCTGCTATGGCTTTGTCTTCCCTGATTGGCCCTTTTACCCCTTGCGGGCTCATTTTCGAAAGAGAAGGACATCCATCTTTTGACACAAATTGGAAGACGGACGTCCTCACAGAAACGTCCAAATCGTTATAATTGAAAGCCGATTTTAGACGTCCCCAGCTGCACTCCGTCACAGGGACAGCCAAAGTTCACGGGGGCGTGTCGGAGGCGTAGCAAAGGCGGGACTTGGGCGTGCCTAATACTTGGACGTCTTTGACCCATAATCAAAAAAAGGACATCCCTGACGAGCACTTGGACGTTTTCACCCAGACCTGCTTTTCTTACGACTAAGGCACAAAAGGGTGCCCAAAATGACCAGATGACCACCAGAGAGAATCGGGGATGACCTCCCGTTACTCCCCCAGTGGTCACTAACCCCTCCCACCCTCAAAAAGCATCTTTCAAAATATTTTATGCCAGCCTCAGATGTCATACTCAGGTCCGTGACAGCAGTATGTAGGTCCCTGGAGCAGTTTTAGTAGGTGCAGTGTACTTTAGACAGACGGACCCAGCCCCATCCCCCCCCCCCCCCCACCTGTTATGTTTGTGTAGAAAACAGCGAGCTCTGCAAAACCCACTGTACCCACTTCAGTGGCGTTACTAGGGGGGGCTGACACCGAGGCGGATCGCCGATGTGCCCCCTCCCCCCCGGGTGCAGCGCGATCTGCCCCCCTTCTGCGTGCTGAACATTCTCTGCAGCCGCCCGAGCGAGCCTCGTCCGCAAGCCGCCCCCAGCACCTCTGCACTCCCTGGTCCCGCCGCTGCAGCTGTGCTCAATGAAAAGCAGGCGGAGGGTGGGAAAGGGCTGAAACCGGCCAATCCCCACAGCCCGGAAGCTACCACCGGCCTCTTCACAGGGTTCTGCTCACCGTCCGCCTGCTGCTGCACGGAGACGGGGGGGCTACCCTTCAGGGGGCTTCACATCAGCTCACGCCATCGGATGCTGCTTTGCTTTGTCCTTTGGAAAGGGGAGGACAACAACCATGCAGACGTGGGCAGCTTTTCTGACACAGCTGAAGCACACGAGAAGGAAGGAGCCATGAAAGGACAACCCCCCCGGGTGCACGCCGCTGGGGGGGGGGGTACCGCGCGCCTGTCCGTCGTTCGTTCCATGCTCCCTCTGCCCCGGAACAGGAAGTAACCTGTTCCGGGGCAGAGGAAGCATGTAACTAACGACGGACAGGCGCGTGCGGCCCCCCCCCCAGCGGCGTGCACCCGGGGCAGACCGCCCCCCCTTGGTACGCCACTGACCCACTTCTAGGTGCCCCCCTTCACCTGTAAGGGCTATGGTAGTGGTGTACAGTTGTGGGTAGTGGGTTTTGGTTTTTTTTGGGGGGGGGGGGGCTCAGCACATAAGTTAAGAGATCTATGCACCTGGGAGCAATTTATGAAGTCCACTGCAGTGCCCCCTAGGGGGCCCGGTTGGTGTCCTGGCGTGTCAGGGGGACCAGTGCACTACAAATGCTGGCTCATCCCACGACCAAATGGCTTGCATTTGGTTGTTTCTGAGATGGACGTCCTTGGTTTCGATTATCGCTGAAAATCAGAAACGTCCATGTGTAGGGATGACCAAATTTAAGGATTTGGACGTCCCTGATGGTATTTTCGAAATGAAAGATGGACGTCCATCTTCTTTCGAAAATACGGGTTTCACCGCCCCTGGATTGGGACGTTTTGCAAGGATGTCCAAATCAAAACGTCGGTGTCCCTTTCGAAAATGCCCCTCCATATCATCTAGCGGTCCAACCGATTCTTTTGCTGACTCCTTTTAATATTCCTAATAAATTTTTACTATATATGTTTTTGCCTCCAATGCATTTATTTTTTCAAAATCCCTCTTAACTTTCCTTATCAGCACTTTGCATTTGACTTGACATTCCTTATGCTGTTTCTTATTATTTTCAGTCGGTTCCTTCTTCCATTTTCTGAAGGATTTTCTTTTAGCTCTAATAGCTTCCTTCAACTCACTTTTTAACAACGCCGTCTGTCGTTTGGTCTTCTGTCCTCCTTTTTTAATACATGGAATATATTTGGCCTGGGCTTCCTGGATGGTATTTTTGAACAGCATCCACGCCAGATGTAAATTTTTGACCCTCACAAACGCTCCTTTTACTTTGCTTTTTTTTTTTTACCGTTCTTCTCATTTTATCATAGTCTCCTTTTTGAAAGTTAAATGCTAACATATTGGATTTCCTGTTTATACTTACTCCAAAATTAATATCAAATCTGATCATATTATGATCACTGTTATCAAGTGGCCCCAGATTACCTCCCGCACCAGATCATGTGCTCCACTAAGGACTAGGTCTAGAATTTTTCCTTCTCTCGTCGGCTCCTGTACCAGCTGCTCCATAAAGCAGTCCTTGATTTCGTCAAGGAATTTTACCTCCCTAGCATGCCCCAATGTTACATTTACCCAGTCAATATTGGGGTAATTGAAACCACCTCTACTACTGCTACTTAACATTTCTAAAGCGCTACTAGGGTTACGCAGCGCTGTACAATTTAACATAGAAGGACAGTCCCTGCTCAAAGGAGCTTACAATCTAAAGGACAAATGTACAGTCAGTCAAATAGGGGCAGTCTAGATTTCCTGAAAGGTATAAAGGTTAGGTGCCGAAAGCAACATTGAAGAGGTGGGCTTTGAGCAAGGATTTGAAGATGGGTAGGGAGGGGGCTTGGCGTATGGGCTCAGGAAGTTTATTCCAAGCATAGAGTGAGACGAGGCAGAATGAGCGGAGCCTGGAGTTGGCGGTGGTGGAGAAGGGTACTGAGAGGAGGGATTTGTCCTGTGAGCGGAGGTTACGGGCGGGAGCGTAAGGGGAGATGAGGGTAGAAAGGTAATGAGGGGCTGCAGACTGAGTGCATTTGTAGGTAAGAAGGAGAAGCTTGAACTGTATGTGGTACCTGATCCACCCATTGTTATTGTGTTGCCCAGTTTGTTTGCGTCCCTAATTTCCTTTAACATTTCTGCATCTGTCTGTTCATCCTGGCCAGGCGGATGGTAGTACACTCCTATCGCTTTCCTTTTCCCATTTACATATAGAATTTCAATCCACAGTGACTCCAAGAAGTGTTTTGTTTCCTGCAGAATTTTTAATCTATTTGATTCAAGGCTTATACATACAAAGCTACCCCTCCACCAATTCGATCCACCCTATCAAAATGATATAATTTGTACCCCAGTATGACAGTGTCCCACTGGTTATCCTCCTTCCACCAGGTCTCAGAGATGCCTATTATATCTAATTTTTCATTTAGTGCAATATATTCCAACTCCCCCATCTTATTTCTTAGGCTCCTAGCATTCGCATATAGACATTTCAAACTATGTTTGTTGTTCCTATTT
The DNA here is from genome assembly GCF_901765095.1 of Microcaecilia unicolor. NCBI lineage: Eukaryota > Metazoa > Chordata > Amphibia > Gymnophiona > Siphonopidae > Microcaecilia > Microcaecilia unicolor. The sequence goes on from NC_044031.1 coordinate 2,863,327, forward strand.
ACATCATGCTCAGTACTTGACAGTATTAATTTGCAATCTTTTGTCTGCTTTTTTTTTATTTAAGGACACCTGATCTACTACGGTCTCTTTTGCAACCTCACTATCAGGATCCCTATTCCCTGTTTTAGTGATATCTTTGAAAGATACCTTATTCCAAACCATGCGCTTTTGAGTGACTGTCGGCCTTCCCCCCATTTCTAGTTTAAAAGCTGCTCTATCTCCTTTTTAAATGCCGATGCCAGCAGCCTGGTCCCACCCTGGTTAAGGTGGAGCCCATCCTTTCGGAATAGGCTCCCCCTTCCCCAGAATGTTGCCCAGTTCCTAACAAATCTAAAACCCTCCTCCCTGCACCATCGTCTCATCCACGCATTGAGACTCTGGAGCTCTGCCTGTCTCTTGGGCCCTGCACGTGGAACAGGTAGCACTTCAGAAAATGCTACCCTAGATGTTCTTGATTTGAGCTTTCTACCTAAGAGCCTAAATTTGGCTTCCAGAACCTCTCTCCCACATTTTCCTATGTCACTGGTACCCACATGTACCAAGACAGCCGGCTCCTCCCCAGCACTATCTAGAATCCTATCTAGGTGACGCATGAGGTCCGCCACCTTCGCACCAGGCAGGCAAGTCACCAGGCGATCCTCACGTCCACCAGCCACCCAGCTATCTATATGCTTAATGATTGAATCACCAACCACCACAGCTGTCCTAACCTTTCCCTCCCGGGCAGCACTTGGAGACATATCCTCGGTGCGAGAGGATAGTACATCCCCTGGTGGGCAGGTCCTGGCTAAAGGAGTACTTCCTACTTCACCAGGGTGATGCTCTCCTTCTAGGAGACCTCCTCCTCCAAGGTAGCACAAGGGCTACCAGACTGGAGGTGGGACTTCTCTACAACATCCCTGTAGGTCTCCTCTATGTACCTCTCTGTCTCCCTCAGCTCCACCAAGTCTGCTACTCAAGCCTCAAGAGGACGGACCCGTTCTCTGAGAGCTAGGAGCTCTTTGCATCGGACACACATATAACCGCTCACCAACTGGGAGATAACCATACATGTGACACTCAGTGCAAAAGACTGGATAGCACCCCTCTCGCTGCTGGACTGCTGACTCCATCTTAGTGTTTTTCAGTTTTTCAATAATTTAAAACTTGCTAAAGTATTTTGGATATTAGCATAATATGAAAATGCTTTTAGTTTAAATGATACATTGTGCGATTTATTTAGTGTTTCCTTAGATGGTAATGAAATGTATTTAAAACTCTGTAAGAGCACTCCTTGCTTGTTATCCTAATTATAATAACTGACTATAAATGAAGAGTTTTCCTAGGGGTGGACGGGAAGACTAAACTAGATCCTGCAGTGCCTGCTAGATTCTATTTGTTAATGCTGTGGCACAAAGTTTTTAAAACTAAGGGGAAAAGACTATGGAGATTAGTTGATAAAATTTGCTTTTTATATTTTATTTTGCCCAACACTAAACTACAATTCCTCCTTTAAACCCCAATCTTTAAGGTCCAAAGCACAAAGCAAAATAGCAATCACTTACCAGACAAAATGTCCTCTTCTCTCGGAACTTCTCAGAAAGAAAGTTCATGAAGCAGGCTGGAACACGGAGCAGGACTAGTACAAGACACAGGCAGGAAGAGGAGAAAAACTGGAACAAGGGCTGCAACACACACTAGACAACTCTAGGAGACCTGTTGCAAAGGCACTGGCTGGGAATCAGGAACTTCCTTGTATACTACCAGGAAAATTTCTATTCCACACTGTCTTTAGAATTCTAGGCAGATTACAACTAAAGTACACAATTGATAACATGTCATACAAACCCTACAAACTATACAATACAAATAAAAGTCAAAACCAGTGATTAGTATGATCCACAAATTCACAAAGTCAGGGCCTGAGAGTCATAAGCTTCAACTGAAGGCCTGGCCAAACTGAAAGGTCTTTAAAACAACTTTCAAGTCCTTCACGGAGCGGATTTTCAAAGGTAAGTCCTTTTAATTAGAAACTGCCAATTATATGGAATGTGATGGTTGATGTAGAAGAAACAACCCAAGAAATTTTGTTAATCAAAACCTTAAACACCAACGGTAAAATCTTATAACAAATCCAATATTCAATTGGCAGCAATTTAATGCCATCAAAAAAGGAATAATAACTTCCCTTCTCAAGTGTCCTGTAATCAACATAAGAATAGCCATACTGGGTCAGACCAATGGTCCATCTAGCCTGGTATCCTATTTCTAACAGTGGCCAAACCAGGTCACAAGTACCTGGCAGAAACCCAAATAGTAGCAACGTTCCATGATACCAATCCCAGGGCAAGCAGTGGCTTCCCCCATGTCCATCTCAATAACAGAATATGGACTTTTCCTCCAGGAACTTGTCCAAACCTTTTTTAAACCCAGATACGCTAACCCCCTTGCCGAGTTGAAGTTTTATACATAAGAACATAAGAATAGCCGTACTGGGTCAGACCAATGGTCCATCTAGCCTGGTATCCTATTTCTAACAGTGGCCAAACCAGGTCACAAGTACCTGGCAGAAACCCAAATAGTAGCAATATTCCATGTTACCAATCCCAGGGCAAGCAGTGGCTTCCCCCATATCTATCTCAATTACAGACTATGGACTTTTCCTCCAGGAACTTGTCCAAACCTTTTTTAAACCCAGATACGCTAACCCCCTTACCGAGTTGAAGTCTTTATATACATAAGAACATAAGAATAGCCATACTGGGTCAGACCAATGATCCATCTAGCCCAATATCGTGCGTCCAACAGTGGCAATCCAGGTCACAAGTACGTGGCAAAACCCAATTAGTGGCAACATTCCATGCTACAAATCCCAGGGCAAGCAGTGGCTTCCCCCATGTCCATCTCAATAAGAGAATATGGACTTTTCCTCCAGGAACTTGTCCAAACCTTTTTTAAACCCAGATACGCTAACCCCCTTACCGAGTTGAAGTCTTTATATACATAAGAACATAAGAATAGCCGTACTGGGTCAGACCAATGATCCATCTAGCCCAATATCGTGCTTCCAACAGTGGCAATCCAGGTCACAAGTACGTGGCAAAACCCAATTAGTGGCAACATTCCATGCTACAAATCCCAGGGCAAGCAGTGGCTTCCCCCATGTCCATCTCAATAAGAGAATATGGACTTTTCCTCCAGGAACTTGTCCAAACCTTTTTGTAAACCCAGATATGCTAACCGCTGTTACCACATCCTCCGGCAACGAGTTCCAGAGCGTAAGTATTCTTTGAGTGAAAAAATAATTCCTGTACAATTTGTACAGATTTCAAGGAACGCTTAGAAACACCTACTAATAAACTGGGCTAGCTTCAATTAACTCAATCATTTGCAAGCTACAGGCATGCGCTGTGGCTGATTTTCAAAGGGAACTGGTAAGTATGTTAGCTTTGAAGATTAGATGCAAGTAAGCAAGTTCCCAGGGAAGAGTCATTTTGTAACAGCTTGCCAAAAGTTTGGTGTCTCATTTCCACAGTTTGGGAGCCAATCCATAGGAAAAGGAATGCCCGAAAGTATTACAGACCACTTTAATTCATTTGATATACCAGCTTTCTAAAATAATTAATCAGAGTGGTTCACAATGCAATATCCATAAAGTCAGAAAGAAACACCAATAAAAAAAAAAAAAAGAAAGCCCTAAACATTCTTCCAAGAACAATCCCTCAAACACCTCATCACATCCCTGCAGATCTGAGATAATATCCACCCAGGTCAGCTACCTGGAGAAATATGACTTCAAGTTTGGCTTAAAAAACACCTCCCCCCCCCCCCCCCAGAACCTCAGGAAGCCCATTCCATAAAAATGGAGACTGCCACAAAAGGCACTCTGGCGAGTCATCTGCAGACGAGCCTGACCCCCTTTCTGGCGACTGAGGTTGACCGTAATGACTGGCCAGGAACATAAGACAGACCACAGGTCCATTCAGGAATTCTTTGAGGTCATGATTAAAACTGGTCGAACTTATGGCAGGGCCTTTTGCAGGCATCCACTGAAACCCGGATCTCCAAGGGAAAGTGGACTGGATGGTTCATATGGTCTTTATCTGCTGTCATGTGTCTCTGTGTCTACATATATGGTTAAATGGGCTATTTAAAAAGTGACCACCCTTCCTATGGGATGAAAAAGGAGGTGATGAGTGTTTGCACTTATGCTTTTACTGGAACTGGTCTTTGCCGCTGTGCCTCCCCCCCAAACAAAAACTGCTGCTCTAGGCAACCAGCCTGGCTTGCCTAGTGTTTCCACCTGCCCTAGGGAGCCTGGATCATGAATCCCGGCCTTGGGCTCTTTAGTTCCTACTCTTAAGGGAAGTTTGGAAGGGAATTGGAAAGCGGAAAAGGAGCGTCTGGTTTCAGGAGATGAAAGAAAAGGGAGTCCAATGGAGTCATTTGCAATTAAAGGAATAATTAGCATCTCTGACCCTTCAGCACTAATCAAACCAGGCTCTGCCTCCCTGCAATCAGACAGGGCAGTTCAAGAGTGCTGCTCCCCGGGCTGAATAGGGCTAATCAGTCATAGGAACATTGAAAATCAGGCAAATTAGCAAGGAGAGAAGAGCCTGAATATTCATCCCTCAAGCAGAGCAGAGACCCTCACCCCCCCCCCCCTCCGCCACAGACACACAGGAGAGCTGTTGCCGGAGACCCCTTCCCCTTATTTCTCACATACTGGTACCCTCCCTGCTTTACCCCCTCTTCCTCAGATAGGAAACCCCCTCCCTTATTTCTCACATACTGATACCCTCCTTGCTTTCCTCTACCCTCTGTTTTCTCCCTCAGATAGGAGACCCCCTCCCCTTATTTCTCACATACTGATACCCTCCCTGCTTTCCTCTACCCCTCTTCCTCAGATAGGAGACCCCCTCCACTTATTTCTCCCATACTGATGCCCTCCCTACTTTCCTCTACCCCCTCTTCCTCAGATAGGAGACCCCCCTCCACTTATTTCTCCATACTGATGCCCTCCCTACTTTCCTCTACCCCTCTTCCTCAGATAGGAAGCCCCCTCCCCTTATTTCTCACATACTGATACCCTCCCTGCTTTCCTCTACCCTGTTTTCTCCCTCAGATAGGAGACCCCCTCCCCTTATTTCTCCCATACTGATACCCTCCCTACTTTCCTCTACCCTGTTTTCTCCCTCAGATAGGAGACCCCCTCCCCTTATTTCTCCCATACTGATGCCCTCCCTGCTTTCCTTTACCCCCTCTTCCTCAGATAGGAGACCCCCCCCTTATTTCTCCCCTACTGATGCCCTCCCTGCTTTCCTTTACCCCCCTCTTCCTCAGATAGGAGACCCCCTCCCCTTATTTCTCACATACTGATACCCTCCCTGCTTTCCTCTACCCTGTTTTCTCCCTCAGATAGGAGACCCCCTCATCTTATTTCTCACATACTGATACCCTCCCTGCTTTCCTCTACCCCCTCTTCCTCAGATAGGAGACCCCCTCCCCTTATTTCTCCCATACTGATGCCCTCCCTGCTTTCCTCTACCCCCTCTTCCTCAGATAGGAAACCCCCTCCCCTTATTTCTCCCATATTGATACCCTCCTTGCTTTCCTCTACCCTCTGTTTTCTCCCTCAGATAGGAGACCCCTCCCCTTATTTCTCCCACATTGATACCCTCCCTGCTTTCCTCTGCCTCAGATAGGAGACCCCTCCTCTTTCATACTCTCCTCTTGCTTTCTTCTACCCCTTTACCCCTCCCCAACAACACTGATAGTTTCTCCACCACCCAGGAGAACCCTGCTTGCCCCCTCCTCATCCCTCTTACACACCCTCCCAGTAACTTTGGGGAAAGACCCGCAGCCCCTTCCCTGGAGGGAAGAGTTAAACAATCAGCCATGTCTAATTAGTCTTTATTAATGAAGAGTCTTAATTGGCGAGAGGAATTTGTGACTGGGGCTGTGCTGGAGGCTCCCAGGATCACGGCACATTAGCCCTGACAGCTCAGCTCTTTTCAGGACCCTAAACTCACTTTTTTTTCCTTTTTTTTTTTTGCAAAGCACGATTTGCAAGTAACTTGTTGCAGAGCAGGAGGGAGCTGCTGGGGGCTCTGGACCCTGAAAGCAAAGAGAGCATCTGCCCACCCCAGCCCCCAGCCCAGTAATTACTAATCATCAATCTCCATTACTAATACTTCATTAGACCGGTGTGGTGAGAGGAGCAGGGGGGGGGGGGGGCATCACTTTCACTCCCAGCCAAAAAGCCGAGGGGGCTGGAGGAAGGCGTAGAGTGTAATTTGAGGAAGATGGATGAGTCTGGAGGGTGACACCCCTTCATCCCTCCCCCTTGCTCCCGAGGAGAGAGAGAGACAGTCACACTTCAGAGTCAGGCTCGGCGGAGCTCTGATCCGGAGTGAGACTGTTCGGGCTCGACTCCGGATTAGGCTGAGGCTCCATGTGATCCGGATCCAGCTGGAGGACTGGCCCGTGGGCACCATGCAGAGACCCAGCGGTCCCGGTACCGCATTCTCCATCGATTCTCTGATCGGGACTCCGCAGCCCCGCTCGGGGCATCTGCTCTACACCGGTTACCCCATGTTCATGCCCTACCGGCCCCTGGTGCTGCCCCCGGGACCTCTGCAGCCCGGGCTGCCGCCCCTGGCCCCCCTGGCCTCCTTCACCGGTCGCCTTACCAACAGCTTCTGTGCCAGCCTGGGCCAGGGGGTGCCTTCCATGGTAGCCCTGACCACAGCTCTGCCCAGCTTCAGCGAGCCCCCGGATGCCTTCTACTCGCCCCAGGATCCAGCCCCGGAGCCCAGCGGTCGAGAGGAGCCCAAGGGCCAGGAGCAGCTGCACTTGCCCGACCCCTTCCCTAGCCTGGCAGGTAAGAGGGGTCCGAAAGACGCAGATGAGGGGGAGAAGGATTGTCCCGCTTGTGTGCATTCTGTGCACAGTGGGTCTTGCGCTGAACCTCCTTGCTGTGCTAGTGCAGAGAGAAAGTGTGTGTGACGGGGGTGGGGGGGGGGATATGGGCCCAGATATGTTGGAGAGGACTGACCCCCCCCCCCTCCAAGCAAAGGTCTTTGCTATTAGCCCGCCTGAGTGCACGAAAATGCATTTCACCAGAAAGAGAGAACACCCCCCGTTTCCGGGACTTTAGGAGCCCAAGAAGCATTTTTGAACTGGATTTTCGGCTAGTGTCACCCAAAGCCCCCTTTCGTTTCACTTTCTTCTAAGCTCGACTTTCTCCTGGCAATGGTAACTTTTCCTGTGGCTAAAGCAACTTCACTTGCAAGCAGTCAAAATTGGAAATCCCTAAATTCTCCTTTTAGGGTCGCCCTGTGCTTGTCTCCTTCCTGGCAGTGACATTTCCCAGTTCTCTTAGCATGTCAGGGTGCTTGTTTCCGAAAATATCTCGAGTACACGAAAGGAAGGCTGAACTCAAGCCAGTTTACCTCCATCTCCGTTTTCTCATTGTCTTGCCTGCTTTTTCTTCCTATCTTGTCTCTTTTGGCTGGAGACTTGGCCTGATGTGCCATGAGGATATTACAGATGTTGTGCTGAGGACTCATGAAGTCAGGATGAGGCTGGAAGGGGAAGGGTCTGGTACCTCCATGTCTTGGAGGGAGCTGAATTCTTCCTAGCTTGCCAAACTTTCTCATTGTATTTTGAATTTCTTGTTTAGTGCCTGAAAGCCCAATGGCTGTCCCTTCATGTATTGTAGATAATGTTCGGTCCCTTGAGGACTGGCAATCTAAGAGGCAATGAAGGGTTATGTGATTGCCCAAGATCACAAGGGGCAGCAGTGGGATCTGAAGTGGTTCTCAGCCTGCTGCTCCTCCACCCCACTAGACCAATATACATTTTAAAAGATTTGGTAGTGAGATTTGAGCACCCAGTCCCCATCATTAGAAGGGAGATGGGTCTGGTAATAAGGAGGTTCTCTGGGGTGAAGATGAGGATGAATGAGGCTGATGGGATGGAGGACAGGATGAAGCTGCAAGAGAAGGAATGTGGGGACAATTCAGATAAACCAGATTGAGAGCAATAAATATGGGAAGACTGAAGACAATGGATCTGAAGGGGGTACCCAAAACAGGAAAGAGCTCCTCTTAGGTAGCCAGGACTGGCATTGGAGAGGGGGGAGGGGTAAACAGGGCAGCACAACTTCAGGGGGCCCTCGTGAACTGGCATTTCTTTCCCTTCTCTCCACCTCCATCCAACATCTCCGTCACCTTCCCAGTCTACCTTTAAAATGCAGTGATCTTCGCAGGGGGTCACCAGTGTGGCAGGGATTCTGATATGCCTGCCTGCAGCCTCCTCAGCACTTTCCCTCTGCCAGTTTCCCCCTCGGATGCAACTTCCTGTTTCCGCCTAGGTGAACTGCACCGGAGGGAAACTGCTAAGGAGGCCATGGAGAAAAGGAGAAGACATGTTGGCCCATGGTGGGGCCCTGGAGTGAGACCAGGGTGAGGGGGTTCAAAAAGAGGGGGAAATACCAGACTGGGGGGGGAGGTAAAGGGGAAGAAGTGATGGGCCTGGAACAGAGGAGAGGGAGAGAGAGAGATGGTGAACCAATAGGCTGGAGGGAGGGAAGAGAAAGGGAGAGATGCTGGATGGGAGGGCAGTCTGGAACAGAGACATGGAAAGGAGGGAAGAAAGGTTGTCTTTAAGGGTGGAAGGGAGGGAGAGAT